>NW_018403810.1:170589-196574 GCF_002113885.1 Mizuhopecten yessoensis | reverse complement strand
ACTGAAATTTCAAAAATCTTCTTCTCAAGACCCAGATATGGTAGAATCAAATACTCTTCATAGATGGAAGGGTCTTAAGGTTTATGACCCTAGGGTCTCACGTTTACCCCCTGGGGAAGGAGGGGGTGGGGGCAAAATTTATTATGGTTTATAATGGCAAATGATACTTTGAATATTACATGTTAATAGCTTGATTGGAATTATAACCTTGAGTTGACAGTTTAATACTTTGAAATTTTTGAGCCAGCCCTACCCCAAGGGCTGTAGGGTTGGGCTCAAAGGAGTCAGTGTGCTAAAATTTCTTCATTTTCCTTGTTTAGAATCAGAGGTGCTAGTTTCAAATACTTTTTAGTCTGAAATCTGTATGCTAGATATTGAATAAGGTGGTTTTATTATTTTTTGTCACTTTGAATAATATTTCTGTTCATGTTAAAAACAAAATCAACTCTCTGTATAAATATATCAGGTGACAGTTAAGGCCCATGGGCCTCTTGTTTTATCATCCAGCCTTTATTTAATCCAGCCACCTCTATCTAATCCAGTTGTTCTACCATGCAGCTTCATCAATCCAGCCACCACTTATCCAGTTATCCCACTATCCAGCCTTGTCAATCCAGCCACCACTTATCCAGTTATCCCACTATCCAACCTTGTTAATCCAGCCACCACTTATCCAGTTTTCCCACTATTGAGCCTCATTACCGTAATCTAGACATCACTAATCTTTTGTCCTATTGTCTAATCAGTGTTTTAGGGGACATATTGTGTTTTTCCTCCGCCGTCAAGTCATCTTTCTTCCGAGTCACTTCTTTTGACAGCAAATATGGCATATTATACTGATGAATTTAGAAGGGATATGCCCGATTACTAATAGTGTATTTATCAGTGATAGTATAAGTATTGTATACTTTCTATATCTGACCTTTGAAAAGGACCCCATTTATGAAACATGCTTTCATTGGTGGTGTTGAGTAATTATGATTGGTTATCTATGTTCATTGGTTATTTATAGGGGACTAATTTGATTGGTAATTGTTTTCAGGGAGCCGATTGCTGTAGTCAGTTCTCCGTTTCCTACCATCATGTTGATGCAGCCACCATGGCGTTCATGGAGCAAATGCTTTACAGGACAAGTGTGTACGGACGACACGGACTGACAAACGCCACCAACGTCTTTCCACAACGATTTTTAACCGGACACTGAACCTTAACTGCCTGTAAATTGTTAGCTGGACTGCTCGCTAATTATATAAGTCTTTCCCTGTTCTGCATCAATCTTGATGGCATCCTGGCATAATATTATTTTTGGGGGAATCTCCATGACATCATTGTTAAGGGGATTCCCCAGAGCTATATTAGAACACTGTAGATGTATTTTACTGTAAAATTCTCAATATTTTACCATATTTTGCCTGTTTAATGATTTATGCTCTGTAGAACTTTTGATTGCCATGAAGAACCAGTGGTTCTTTGCCTAAGGCGATAGGGAAGGATATCTTTAAAATCATATCATGTATATTTGAATACTCGATACAGGAAAAATTATAGGCACATTCTGCAAATCTGAATAGCCAACAGTGGCCCAGGGCAACGTTCGTTTATCCCGATCCAAACAGTTAAACCGGTTGGACCAGAATTGTTCATGCTGCTTTCTGGCGAGCCTTGAAAAAGCCTTCCAAGGTCTGCATAAACATTTGCAGGTTCGCATAGATTTATATCCGAAAATGTATCATTTAAAAACAGACGAACTGGTTGAACCAGATACAGGAAAGGGACATTCATGTCATTGCAATTATCAGGACATTGCAGAGTTACTTCCCTTCTTCACTCTGTACGGCTTGTCATGAGTTCTATAGTTTATTGTCATATTTATTAGCGTGGTACAATCATTACATTGACAGTTATATAGAAATATTGATCAGTTATAAAGATTGACATGGTTTATATTCGTTACAATAGATTCCTCCTGGCCATTGTTTTGTGGTGAAAGTAAGTTTTGACAAATAATGTATCCGTGTTTACATTTCTGTGTTAAACACTTGTTACCTATGATTCAGTTAGTCCCCAGTGTAATATTGTGCCAAACATTGCACTACCATACAGCAGTTCTTTACCGTGAAGAAATACTGCCTCATCCTGAATAAGAAGGCAAATTCATTTTTAAACTCGATTACAGAAATATCTTGGTGTATGGTATGCCATCTTTAGTCTATTATCAGTGTTGGACACAGTTTGATATCTGCATTACGATGATGTTTCATTTTACAATGTACTAGCATCAGTTACGCTGTATAACATGTGGCATTGACTGTGCATTATAAACATTCCTGGTTTTCGTAGTTGGAGATCAAAACATTTTTTTCTGATCTTAATGTGTTAGGTGTGCTTCCTTTGATCTAAGTACTAGTTGTATTCGGTTCCTAAAATCCATTACATGATGGCCATTGTAATGGGAGATGAAGGTAGCGAACACACAGGTGACTGACCTTTAGAAGTTGGTAACAGATATAGTTTTTTTGTATGGTAACAGTCTTTTTAACTAAAAAAGTTCATTAAATATGATTTTTTTGGCACAACATTTGAATGGCACAGCCATTTATGTGTGTAAAGATGGCTGTGTCATTGAAACCTTGTGCCAAAAAAATCATATTCAATGTAAATAGCTATACAAATATCTGCAGTGTATGTGTGCATACCTCTAAATGGACTGGATAGAGATCTGTGTGAAATTGTGAATAAAATAGAATTATTATCTTTTGCATAGCAACTGTTTTGATGGAAAATGATATGAAAAGTAAGAAAATTCTTTAAGATTTCTCTATTTTTTCATTTTATTTTTTTCGATTTGTTCGACAACAACACAATGTGCTTGTTCTGAGGCTGGTTGTTTGATTGTTCGCAAGTCTTCACCACCTTGTTCTGAAGCTGGTTGTTTGTTGGCAAGTCTTCACCACCTTGTTCTGAAGCTGGTTGTTTGATTGTTCGCAAGTCTTCACCACCTTGTTCTGAGGCTGGTTGTTTGATTGTTGGCAAGTCTTCACCACCTTGTTCTGAAGCTGGTTGTTTGATTGTTGGCAAGTCTTCACCACCTTGTTCTGAGGCTGGTTGTTTGTTGGCAAGTCTTCACCTTGTTCTGAGGCTGGTTGTTTGATTGTTCGCAAGTCTTCACCACCTTTGTGTACGACTTCATTTAATTATTGTTATCATTGATTGACCAAACAAGGTCATATATAAAAAGACTGGCTTCTTTTTTCTAAGCCATATTTTCATTCCACCACTTTGATTTTTTTTTAGAAAAAACAAAGTGCTTTTAAATGCAAAGACTGTCACCCAGTCAGTGCACACATATTTATCATTTTTTTAAAGGCAGTGCTTATTTTGAAAACTTTTATTTGATATTAATATCTTTGTATCATCAATTAAATTGTACTTGTTGGTATTGTATATACATTTATTTCATACTTGGTGAATCTTTCTACAATAAATTACAGTCACTGTTCAGACTATGCAGTACAAGGTTAGATGTATTTCACTCTGTAATATAAGCTGTTGTATATGACCCCAGTAAACTCCTTTTTACGCTAGAATGTATTAGTTAGTTGTTATCCACTGGTTAAATGGAAGAATTGAAACAAGAATGAGTTCTGAACATTCAGCACTGTTATATGCAATGGTAAATGACATCAATATTCCGTCCACAACATCGTTTTGTCTGCTTCATGTTTTACAGATGCAAATTAACCCTTTTCACCCCTAGGTAACTTGAGTTGACTCGATCTACCATACATTCACCTGGATGAGTCCATGATGGTCTACAGTGGTGAAAGGGTTAAACACTTATACAGGGTAATGGTGAGTGACATTTTGTAAATATACATGCATGTTTGTTAAAGAAGTAACACCACACACAAGTGTTCACCCGACTCCCAGGCTTTATGAGAGAAGGATGACCGGGTGATGCAAAGTGTGACTGAGGTTTAATTCCCTGATTGGACATGAAAAGGTATGGGGTCACCTGCCCGATCACGTCGGTTTTCTCCAGGTACTCTGGTGTCCTTTTTTATTGAAGCCTACTGCATGCTAAAAACCGGGCCAACAAGAGTGATTAGTATAAGTTTTTAACTTGTGTCATAATTGTTGTAAAATAAATAAAGTTTATTTATATATGAGAGAATTGTGTGTATGTATATTTTACCTCGGCTGTTTATTACCTCGTATAATGACATCCATTTTACGTCCCGTGGAAGACATAACATATTCCTTAACAAATATAGGGTTGATGACTCGGCGAGGGTCAGTGAAAACATGATGGGGATATTTCCATATCTTGATACTGTTCACCGGGAGATTTTCTCCTTTTTCGTCCTCCATAATGAAGGCGAATTTACCCTTACAGCGAAGATAAGTAAACAGCATAATATATGTATTAATTATATGTGAAGGGCGAGATTAACACTGGGCGAAAGTTGATTTCATGGGCAAAGGGCGAAAGTTTGACATGGCAAAATTTTCCCTGTATACAGTAGTGTTGACTAAACCTTGTTTCCATGTTATAGGAGTTTTATAACAGTTTTTGTCTACTGTATAATGTTCCAATTTGTTTTCCTTTTATGCATCCAAAGCGTATTCGCTGAGCACCCGATCCCCACGTGATAAACAGCATAAATAGTAGTGACAGAGTGCTAATACCTCACAGGTGTTTAGAATTTGCAGATTTTTGTCAAAATGTCAATATATAGCAACAACAACACTTTGTGAAGTTTAAACACCATACATTACCTCCACATGTCCTTGCTGAAACTACTGAAAACTTACAGCCTCATTTCATAAATCTTATATCTATTGGAAAAAGTAAGAATCTTTGTTATTTAACATGAGTTTCTATTCCTGATCATAATACACATTATAAGATAATGTTGCTACTGCATAGCTGCTACTTCCTCTGAATTTTTTGTTGACACATCTTCAAAATGTTATTGTAAATTTTTGAGAACAAAAATCTTGTGTTTTTAAGAATATCCACTATCTTACTTCAGAATACACCTTACCAGTACAAAAAAGAATTCCACAAAGCGTTTTGCATTAATTTACATGTAAGATGCATAAATCTCCCATGAATAAATTAGCTGGACTTTTTAAATGAATTGATGACATATTGAAAAAAAAAAATGAAAAATATACAGATTTGAATGCATTGATGTCATTCAAGAAATTCTAAAATATTAGAAAATACTAATGTCATGTTTTTTAAGGGACACAACTCACACAGAAATCAAAGGTAGAAAGTCTAAGGTAACGTGCCAGTAAGTGAAAGAGTTCTGTACCCTTATGAAGAAATGTCTATTTGAAATTACACAAATGCCAATGTAATGACAACCCTCTTGAATAGCCAGCCATACATGGTCATTTATGTTTAAAGAGGGAGATGTACTGAGGGTAAAACCCCCAGATAAAGTACTTGTAGTACAAAATGTATTCATCTTTTAAAAAGTCTTGCATGAAGGATTGTGAACATCAATGATTTAATATTGATAAATTACTGTGATATTTTCATTTTTCTCCCAAAAATCAAATCATTTGACATTTTGAATTAGGATGTATTTCCGAATATTGTGAAAAACAACAAATGTAGGGTTTACAAAATATGAGTTATGAGAGATCGATGTCCTGTCTGTTTTGGTTATAAATGTACCTAAATACACGTTAAGTTATGAGAGATCAGTGTTCTGTGTGTTTTGGTTATAAATGTACCTGAATACATGTTAAGTTATGAGAGATCAGTTTCCTGTGTGTTTTGGTTATAAATGTACCTAAATACACGTTAAGTTATGAGAGATCAGTGTCCTGTGTGTTTTGGTTATAAATGGACCTGAATACACGTTAAGTTATGAGAGATCAGCGTCCTGTCTGTTTTGGTTATAAATGTACCTAGATACACGTTAAGTTATTAGAGATCAGTGTCCTGTGTGTTTTGGTTATAGATGTACCTGAATACACAAAAGGTTATGAGAGATCAGTGTCCTGTGTGTTTTGGTTATAAATGTACCTAAATACATGTTAAGTTATGAGAGATCAGTGTCCTGTGTGTTTTGGTTATAGATGTACCTGAATACACAAAAGGTTATGAGAGATCAGTGTCCTGTGTGTTTTGGTTATAGATGTACCTGAATACACAAAAGGTTATGAGAGATCAGTGTCCTGTGTGTTTTGGTTATAGATGTACCTGAATACACAAAAGGTTATGAGAGATCAGTGTCCTGTGTGTTTTGGTTATAGATGTACCTGAATACACAAAAGGTTATGAGAGATCAGTGTCCTGTGTGTTTTGGTTATAGATGTACCTGAATACACAAAAGGTTATGAGAGATCAGTGTCCTGTGTGTTTTGGTTATAATGTACCTGAATACACATTAAGTTATGAGAGATCAGTGTCCTGTCTGTTTTGGTTATAAATGTACCCGAATACACGTTAAGTTATGAGAGATCAGTTTCCTGTCTGTTTTGGTTATAAATGTACCTGAATGCACATTAAGTTATGAGAGATCAGTGTCCTGTGTGTTTTGGTTATAGATGTACCTGAATACACAAAAGGTTATGAGAGATCAGTGTCCTGTGTGTTTTGGTTATAAATGGACCTGAATACACGTTAAGTTATGAGAGATCAGCGTCCTGTCTGTTTTGGTTATAAATGTACCCGAATACACGTTAAGTTATGAGAGATCAGTGTCCAGTGTGTTTTGGTTATAAATGTACCTGAATACATGTTAAGTTATGAGAGTTCAGTGTCCTGTCTGTTTTGGTTATAAATGTACCCGAATACACGTTAAGTTATGAGAGATCAGTGTTCTGTGTGTTTTGGTTATAAATGTACCTGAATACATGTTAAGTTATGAGAGTTCAGTGTCCTGTCTGTTTTGGTTATAAATGTACCTAAATACATGTTAAGTTATGAGAGATCAGTGTCCTGTAGGTAACAGTTTCAGTAGTATCTGTATTAAGAGACGTTTATATTAATTTTCTGTGGTACCTAATTACTACCTAAAAAGGTTGTTTTTTTGTGTTCTGGGCCTGTACTCATAATTTCTGGTTTCAGTTCTGAATTATTAAAAAAAAAATATGTATATAAAAAAAATTAAGAGACCTAAAGCAAGACACTTTTTAGCTCACCTGCCCGAAGCTCACCCGTCCGTCCGTCCTTGTCTGTCAACTTTTCCTTTAAACAACTTCTTCTGAAGAACGGACAGGCCTAGAGTCATGATATTTGGCTGAAAGCTTTGTTGGTAGGAGCTTGACAAAGTTTGAGAATGAAAATGACTTTGACCTACTTTCAAGGTCAAAGGGGTCAAATATGTCAAAAACTTCAAACGACTTCTTCTGAAGAACTAAAAGGTATAGAATCTTCCTATTTGGCTGATGGCTTCCTGGGATGGAGTCCAACAAAGTTTGAGAACGAAAATAACCTTGACCTACTTTCAAGGTCCCAGGGGTCAAATATGTCAAACGCTAAAACCGACTTCTTTTGAAGAACTAAAAGGTATAGAATCTTTCTGTTTGGCTGGTGGCTTCCTGGGATGGAGCCCAGCAAAGTTTGAGAACGAAAATAACCTTGACCTACTTTTAAGGTCACAGGGTCAAATGTGTCTAACACTTCAAACGACTTCTTTAAAAGAACTGAAAGGTATAGAATCTTTATATTTCGCTGGTGGCTTCCTGGGATAGAGCCCAACAAAGTTTGAGAATGAAAATTAGTTTGACCTGTTTTCAAGGTCACAGCAATCAAATATGTCCAATGCTCAAACGACTTCTTCTGAAGAACTAAAAGGTATACAATCTTTATATTTGGCTGGTGGCTTCCTGGGAAAGAGCCCAAAAAAGTTTGAAAACGAAAATGACCTTGACCTACTTTCAAGGTCACATGAGTCTGATATGTCTAACGCTTAGAACAACTTCTTCTGAAGAACAGGAAGGTATAGAACCTTAATATTTGGCTGGTTATTTCCTGGGAAAGAGCCAAACAAAGTTTGCGAATGCAAATAACCTTCACTTGCTTTCAAGGTCACAGCGTTCAAATATGTCAAACAGTTCAAACTACTTCTTCTGAAGAATTAAAATTCATAAAATTATAATATTTGGCTGGTGACTTCCTGGGATAGAGCTCACCAAAGTTTCTGAATGAAAATGACCTCAACCTACTTTAGAGGTCACAGAGGTCAACAACATTTTAAAGGATTTGTTCTCAAGAACTAAAAGGAATGGATTCATAAGATTTGGCTGGTAGCATTTTGGAATAGAGCTAACCAATTTGAGAAGGAAAATGACATTGACCTACTTACAAGGTCACAGGGGAAAATATGTCAAGCAACTCTGAAGAAGAATCAAAAAGCATAGAATCTTATAATAATATTTTGCTGGTAGTTTCAACAGATGAAGCCAACAAAGTTTGCGAGGGATATATTTTAAGTGCAATATAATATTTAATGAGAATATTTTGCTATGACTGCTTAAATATTCAGGTGAGCGATACAGGCCCTCTTGGGCCTCTTGTTTAATTTAAGATTTTTAATTTTTTGATTGTTTTACATGAAAATATGGTTTGAGCACAGAATCCATACCTGAGCATGAGAAGGTGTGAATATGGGCCCTGATCTTTTCCAAAAAGCTGCATTCCCTGTACTTTTATTTGTTAGGTTGAAACTTTTATATAGTGATATTGATATAGATATATATTTATATAAATATTTGTTCAAAATTGTAATAAACATTTTTTAATTTCTTCCTGTTGTTTTGTCAATGTTGATTTTATTTCAGTTGGCCCTAAGAGCCATTTGAGGTTATTTTTAGCCGTTTATTGACCCAGGTCAAGAGGTCCTAGCTCTTCGTAGAGTGTTTGGACTGCCCTGAAGAAGCTTAGGCATAACCCCAAGCACCATTCTGCTTAGATTAAATCTAAGCCAGTCTTCAAGGCCAAGGATAAGAAGGGTAAGGGTGGCAAGAAGCCTCCTTATAAAGGGGAGTCCAGTTCCTGACTTGCTTCTGTGCTCAGTACCCTCTTGTGAAATTACATGGGACAACATCAATACAATTCATGAAAATATGGTCATTTAGTTATTTTCAATTGAAGGAAAGTATCATTCATTAATAGCAAGGTAATTATGTTAATACAATGTAGCATGTTAACAAACTCAAAAATCTGACAAAATTAAGTATTTTTTCATAACTTTGATGTATAACATCAGCAAAATTAAGAAATTTAGAATTTTGGATTTCAAAAGAAATTTTCTTCAATCTCATGTAATTAAATTTGTTCAATTTTTAGCTCACCTGGCCAAGTGAGCTTATGGCATGGTGCGTCGTCCGTCCGGCATCCGTCCGGCGTCAACTTTTTAATTTGAACAACTTCTTCTCAGTAACCAAAAGGCCTAGGGTGATGATATTTGGCCAGTAACATGCTGTGATGAAGGGCTACCAAGTTTGTTCAAATAAATGACCTTTATCCATTTTCAAGGTCAGAGGGGTCGAATATGTTAAAATCTTTAAACATCCCCTTCTGAAATATCAAGAGGCCTAGGGTGATGATGTTTGGCCAGTAACATGCTGGGATAAATGGCTACCAAGTTTGTTCAAATAAATGACCTTGGCCCATATTCACGGTCACAGGGGTCAAATATGTTAAAAACTTTTAAACGACTTCTGAAGAATAACAAAGAGGCCTAGGGTGATGATATTTGGCCAGTAACATGCTGGGATGAAGGGCTACCAAGTTTGTTCAAATAAATGACCTTGACCTATATTCAAGGTCACAGGAATCAAATATGGTTAAACCTTTAAACAACTTCTTCTGAAGAACCAAGAGAGCTAAGGTGATGATATTTAGCCAGTGACATGCTGGGATGATGGGTTACCAAGTTTGGTTAAATAAATGACCTTGAATCATAGTCAAGGTCACTGGGGTTAAATATGTTAAAAACATTTAAGCAACTTCTTATGAATGACCGAGAGGCCCAGGGTGATGATATTTGGCCAGTAACATGCTGGGATGAAGGGCTACCAAGTTTGTTCAAATAAATGACCTTGACCTATATTCAAGGTCACAGGGGTCAAATATGTTTAAAACATTTAAACAACTTCTTATGAATAACTCAAAGGCCTAGGGTGATGATATTTGGCCAGTAACATGTTGGGATGAAGGGCTACCAAGTCTGTTCAAATGAATGACCTTGACATATATTCAAGGTCACAGGGGTCAAATATGTTTAAAACCTTTGAATGACTTTTTCTTAATAATCAAAAGGCCGAAAGGTGATAATATTTGGCCATTAACATGCTGGGATTAAGGGCTACCAAGTTTGTTCAAATGAATTACCTTCGCCCATATTCAAGGTCACAGTGGTCAATATATATTAAAATCTTTAAATGATTTGTTCTGTATAACCAAAAGTGCCAGGGTAATGCTATTTTGCTAGAAGCATGCTGGGTTGGAAGACTATAAACTCTGTTCAAACTAATGTCCTTGTTCGTTATTCAAGGTCACAGGCGTCATATGTTTAAATCCTTTAATAGGTTCTTATGAATCAAACACTGATATTCTGCCTGCAGCTGTATTTTAGTCCACTTTTAAGATTAGAAGTGTGATATTAATACCAGGTGAGCGATTCAGGCCCATTGGGCCTCTTGTATTAGATATCTCATAAAAGATATAAAATATCCTATATAATATATAAGATTTCTTATAAAGAAAATTAATTGAGATATCTTATAAAGAACGAGACTCTCGCGAGAAGGACAAAGAAGAAATGTTTGAAAATGACTGCTCCCGTTGTGAGGTCACATCCGTTTTCGTTGGCGATAATTCAGTTAAGTACTGGATCAACATTGCTCCATGAATAAATGACAACTTGGCTTGCCATAATTATATGCGGCTGCCATTTTCGATCAAATCCACTCGGACCCCCTCGGTTATCGATAGGTTCCGAGCGCTGTAGTGGAGGGTTTATTATCTCAAATTCAAATCTCGTTCTTTATAAGATATCTTATAACCGAATTATATAAGATATCTCATTTAATTTTGTTTATTAGATATCTTATATATTATATAAGAAATCTTATAAAAGATATGAGATATCTTATATAATATATATATAATATATATAATAATTTATTTTTATAAGATGATCTAATTTATTTTTATAAGATATCATATATCTTTTATAAGATATCTCATAAAGTATATAAGATATCTTATAAAGTATATAAGATATCTCATAAAGTATATAAGATATCTTATATAATTTGGTTACGTACTGTATCAACATTGCTCCATGAATAAATGACAATTTGACTTGCCATAAAACAGCATATTGGGACTCATTCGGAAATCATTCGTTTATTTGGATCGTATTTCGTTCAAACAACTTTTCAAAGCATTAGTAAGACCTCATCTAGAATATTCAGCCAGTGTATGGAGTCCACATAAAATAAAGGATATTGAATGCATAGAAAAGGTACAAAGAAAATCCATGAAACTATCACAGGTTTGAAGGGTTGCCATACCGAGAGCGCTTGAAAAGGGTAGGTATTCCAACCCTGGCATACTGGAGTTTGAGAGGCGGCATCATAAATGTTTTCAAAATAATGACATTTTTACCGAAAGATGTGCTAGACCCCTAAAACGTGTAAAATTACTCTGAACACCTTAGTTTTGGTCCAAATACGACTGTAATACATTCTCGGGTCAATGTGACCCAGATAGGGACGAAACAATCTTACATATGACCAGTGCATATCAACCAACTCATATTTTTCCAAATGCTGATCGAATGAAAAACTTAATGATATAAAAAAATATATACTGACCTCGTTGTTTTCATATTTGTTCCGTATTTTTTTAATAAATCCTTATTTAGCACACATTGACTTTATCTCGACCTGAGATATGAAGTAGCCTAAACACTGGCCTATCAATAGCGTGGTTACCTAGTCACCGCCTTGATCAAGGGTCAGGTAACAAGACGCGGACTTAGACACCAGCTTGATTAGGATGAACTAAATTACAGTGCTACTTATTTAAATAAGCACACACGTGATGTTGTTTCTTAACTATTCCTGATCCGGTACAAGGTAAGTAAGTACTTTATATAATTATCTATAACAGAACGTGGGCACGAGTAGCTTGTTCTTATAAAATGTGCTATGTGACCCCTTCCCCTAATATTTGCCCAGTGATCGAAATATGTATATATATATATGCCGATAATACTAGTCTTCGTGTTTTGTTTTATTTATATTTTTACCGTCATATGGACATTTAAAACTATTTATCGCTGTATATATATACATGTAATAAATTGTTCTCACCTGAAATTGTATTTATGTAAACATGTTTATATATATATATTATATTTCACGAGTGAGAATAAACACATTCAAATTATATAAAATACGTTATATATATATTCATTTACTTGTATTTCAACAGCTTCGGGCTTCGTTCCTCCTCCTCCTCCCCCCGCCCCTACCTCGACCCTCCCCTTTCCTTAAAATGGCTACGCCCCTAGAAATCCCAATCCCCTTCGCAAAATTGTAAGTCTATGCCTGTTAAGTCGTCGATCACCAACATTTTTGCTATGTGAAGATAATATGTAATCTGATGATCATGTTAAAGTATACCCAAATAATGATTTACGATTGAAGCAAGTTAGATGTGACACTTCATGGGCTATTTAGTCAACTAACAACCTTAAAAAATCGGCTAGACACCGAAAATATACATCTCATGCTGGACATACAGATATGGTGTAGGGGCTAGCGTTGTCAGGTCATGACCTGGGAAATCCGGCGATAAGAGCTATACAACGACCTAATGTGCGGCATGATATATAAGTCTGATGAGATGCGTTTGTTCACGTTTGAATTTAGATAAAAGCAAATCAAGTTGAATCAGAGCATGCACTCAAAAGGCTATCGTAAGGGAGATTGGGGGTGGGGGTGGGGGTGGGGTATGAAAAGACACAAAAACGGTATCAGAAAAGATATGACTTTATTTATAGCGATTTGCTAGTTTTAAACATAGTTTATAGTTATTTATATACAATGGGAGTTTGACACAACTTTAACAACTTATATTAAGCCCTTTCCCTACAATATATTGGTACAAAATTTCAAGATGGCATATTACATATTTATTTACAGTGGCTTTGATTGAAAAAGAGAGAGACAGAGAGACGGAGAGAGAGAGACATACTCAGACAGACAGACAGGCAGACAGACACAGAGTTATAAGTACACGAGCTTACCTGCTCGCCTCGGATGGGAATTGACATTTTTGGTTTAAAAATAAAACACGTTCTTGTATGCTAAGGAAGAAAAGAAATATGAAAATATATATAAAAAAACCACCTATGTATCCGCAGGTATTAACAGTTCCAACGAACCTGGGTCGATATCAATTTACACTATAACACTGCCTTATAAATGTACCAACTAAAACATTAAAATAATGCAAAAGTCGCCATAGTTTGTAGCCGATTGTATAATTACCATTGTTTGTGACTGGAATTGAAAAACTCTCAGAACTTCTACTGATGAAAATTCTACGGAACCCCTCGAAGGGACATGGTATAAAGCATCCATCTGTGCGCGCAATTTTGATAATGTCTGTGCACGAAATAACAATATATGTGCACACGTTATAGCAATCTGTTAAACTTCTAAATTGATTTTTTTTTTAAAAACCAATAATGCTGATTTCCAAATATATATAACCTTGACCCAATTTCAAGGCCATAGTGATAAATTGTGCTAAAATTGTTTGATAACTTCTTCTGACACAACCCAGATGAATAAGGTTGTAGATTTTTGCCAGACGCACGATAGAGGACTATCATGTCACATGTGTCTTAACCTTGATCCATGTTCAAGGTCACAGGGGTTAAATGTTTTAAAACAGTTGCAAAACGTCTGTATAAGCAAGAGGCCTAAATATCAAATGTCAAATGTATTAACATTAAACAACCTTTTCAGTATGATCTAATAACCTTGGTGGAAACATGTGCCCAGTAGTGTGCTGGGATACAAAACTATCAAGTGTGTTCAAATGAATGACCTTGACCCACTTTCAAGTTCACAAAGGTTATATTTGTCTAAACTTTTTAACAACTTCGTTTGAAAAAATCAAGTAGACCTAGGTGATGGTACTTTGCATGAATATTCTCGAAAAAAAGACTTTCCAGTTTGCTAATAATAATAATAATGATAATTCGAGGTTCTTATATACCGCTTTATCACAACCTAGTTCGTAGGTCGTCTCAAAGCGGTTCACAAATTATTATCCGTGGTTATAGGGCCTTTGTAACCAGCCAGTATCTTTCTCAACTCCCTGGGGAGCATGCAGCCGGTGCTGCCATTTCGGTGCTCACAACTAGCATTCAACAACATTCACAACTGTGTAGACTGGAACAAGCGGAGTAAAGTATCTTGCTCAAAGGTACAACACAGTGCCGTGACATGACTCGAACCCGCAACCATCGGTCACGAGCCAAGCGTCCTACCACTAGACTAACGTGCCTCCTAAGGGGATATTGAAATGGGTTCCATGTGTCCGTCCGTTACAGGTTAAGAATAACTGCGCATTCGTTATCTTGGAATCTATTGATGCTACATAGAGTGTATTAGCATCAATAATGCAGCTGGGGTTGCTCTACTGAATTCATGTTGAAAATGCCGTATTTGATCTACTTTTCACGCTTCAATGACTTAGCAGTTTTCAGGTTCAGAAGAGTGACGTATGTTTTAAGAAAATTGGGTGCTTTACATTGGATCTATATAACACCCCAGTTCACGTGCATGATGTCACAATACGACTTCAATGAACTTACGTCACGAAATTAGGAACATTGCAATCCCGCGATGTTGAAATTGCGACGCCTTTTGTGATTTCTGGGCTTATGATTGGAATGAGAGAAAAATCATGACTCTTTTATGAAGGGAAATTTGTCAAATTGGGTAAAACCCAAGGGTTGTCGAGTGTGTGTGTGTGTGTGTGTGTGCGCGTGTGGGTGGGTGTGCATGGGTGTGGGTGTGTGTGTGTGTGTGGGTGTGGGGGGGGGGGGGGNTGTTAGAAACAAAAGGTTGAAGAATTACTGATACTATATCAAAATATCACGAAGGATTTTCAAAAACAAAAACAAATCCTAATTCATATTTAAGCACTTCAAATTTACAAATAATATCATGAAGTTGTTTCAGAAGCAGAATACATATACTAATTCATATTTAAACACGTCAGACTAACAAATTATGTATAATAAAACCTTTTCAAAATCAACTCGTGTATACGTGCGGTTAGATAATTAAGAGATGTAAAAGATATATCATCAAAACGTTTTGTAGCTATGATAAATTGTTGTACACAGATGAACAGTTCATAATGTTCTGCAGGAGAGAGATTTTCATCTCCAAATAATAACAACTTTTCAGTCATAACGTGTAATCGTGGGTAGAGTTTCACTGTCATTAGACACAATCCAACTTTACTGTGGAAATCGAACAATCTAGCGACTCTTCACTGTCGCTCTTAGCACTCAAAACATTCAATGGAAATGCTGTCAACAGTTGTATATAATTGAATTAATCTTTGTGAAATACGTTTGAAACTTACTCGTACTAACTGTGGAGTGTGATGAGGGACATCGTTTCGTGTGATAAGATCCGTTACGCTCAAGTTCGCTCTCTGCACCACTGAATATTTCATAGCAACATGGAAGGCACGCGGCTAGCTATTTGATTAGTCTCAGGTGAAAAATCCTGACCAATCGCTAGGCTGATACATGTCCTTTGATAACATAGGAGCGACACCCAACATCGAAGCACGTCAATGTTATGGTTACGCGACCGCGAGATTATTTGGATGTATATCAAAGGATCAAACAGGTCTTATTGTCTCATCTGCAAGGTTGTGAACACTGAGCCTTCGATTTTGCTATGACATATTCCAGGGGTGCAGAGAGCGAAAGTGAGCGTAGCCCCTGGATATCGAGGACTGTCTACAGTCTGTAATTAGTGGTCATTAATTTACATATTTACAATCAATCAGATTGATTCATTTAACAAAATCTGATAACATTAACGAGAGACCTTTTATTCACGATATTTCAGGCTATATGCAAACAGACTACAGTAAAACTTACTGCCAACATTGTACAGATGACGTTTGGCGTTATAAAGAGGGTTGTCGATAAATCGAGGGAAATGCAGCAAGGATTTGTTAATAAAACAAGAAAAAGGGATATTGAGAAAATGTTGGCGGTAAACGCGGTGCTAAATGAAACAAGGGGATTTTATTTCAAGGTATAACTGCACTTAAATTAAAAGGCGGTTCGTTGCAGTTTTGTTTTGACTTCAACAACTGAGAGAAGCGATGAAATGATAGGCTTACTTGTGCTATTAATTTCTGTTTTTATTATTTCATTTTTTAACGCGAAATGATGAGATTTTAAGTTATACAAAGGTACGAATGAGCTTCCATAATAACCAGCATATGTATCTCAACCCAATAACATTTATAAATATGAAAAGGAAATGTGCACTTACATTCATCACTGTTCTCAATAAAGGAAATATGTTTACTTCCTGGTATACAGGAAACCATCAACCATGCTGAGCACGCATGCTCTATATCAGTGTCGATGTATTGTGCCGAGTATCGTACGCCGGTCACGTGATGTACGGGTCCATTTCAACGTCGGTGTTGCCTTTCTAAACTTGTTATTAGAAGAATTCGTTTTCATTGACGAATAAGTTGGGTTTTTTCCGAACTAACGACAAATTATTTCAGAAAAGAGAATGAAAAGAATTGGAAACTGACTTGCACAACGTAAGTTGGAGGTATGTTGACACTACTTGCACGTTCTCTCTTGCATTTGCTTCTTCCCTCTCTGCAATTTGTCTACTTTAAAGGCAATCTAATTAAAATCAGATGATGATAAAAATAACTGCGGCTGTTAACGGTACGTAATAATAAACAGCTGTATTTATTCAGATTGCTTTAAAGGACATAATTTTATCTATTAAGTCTTATTGACACAAAAACTACTCCTCGGAAAGAAAGCATAACGTTCGAAATTTACACTACATTTCTTAAAAATAAGCGAAGTTCACTAAATTCTGCGAAATATTTCTATATTTCTCCCTCCCTTTTCTAAGTCATCGCCTTTGAAGACACCTATTAACAACCCAGATTCGCGTATCCCCTTGTCAAGCATTCACCCAGTGCTTGAAGCAAGGGTTGGTCAACGGCACCATTGTATCAGGAGAGGGAAAATGCATGGCTAGACCGGGATTCGAACTCGGGAACAACTGAACTACCTGGATCTTTTTCAGGTCTATCGCGATCCGAACGGTTGATCCGGTTTGACCTAGTTATCTGATGCTGCTTTAAGACGAACATTGACAAAGCCTTACAAGGCGTGCATAAACATGCACAGGTCCGCCAAAACCTACATCTATGTCCGGAAATGTAACACATAAAAACAAACAAACCGGCCGCTCCGCATAAACGAACAGGCCATATGTTACATATTTGCTTTAAATAATCTATATTTACAGGTTTTGATAAATATGTAAATGCGTTATGGAAAGGGCCATTGTAATATTGAAATGTTAAAATCTTCCTATAACGAAAATTAATTGTCTTAATAGCTTATTATTGCTGTCTGACGTCCATATAATTATTTTATAGTTTCTCATAAGCCGATCTCGGGATGGTGTAATTTTATCTAATATATTTGAGATGTGATATGATAATATGTATATCATATGTTGTACACCGATAAAAATATATTTGCAAATATTTGCATTGGAAACATGTAACAAATCTATACAAAATCTACTGACATATGATTTGCAATCAGAAAATGGCGTAACTTAGAAGAGTTAAGGTACGTCACTGTATACTTCACCTAGCTGCTACTCTGACCTCTGACCCTGTACGAAAACCTTTAAATATGATAATACTGGACGTAGACAAAGACCTATATATCCTGATTATTTAGGAATTTAATAGGAAAAGGTAATGGAGGCAGACAGCGGGTGCCTCTATATCCTTACCTTATAATAATACAATTATAATTATAAAACATTCTGGCTATCCCCAGTGCTTATTGTTGGTGATGTGACGACGTGATTTGGCAGGGAAATCCAATGGTTGACCACTCTTTCTTTAAATGAGTAACTTTCTTATGTTCAATTTAGACAATCCTTTTTTAAGTCGGAGACTATGACCTTTTGTTCATTTACTGTCATTTTTATATTTTTTTTAAAAGCCTTTCGTTACACAAGTGTCCTAGTATTAAAAGCCTGTACCATATCTTATCGTAATCTTCTATGTTTCAAAGTTGGTGATTTTATAATCCTTCATCTGTCTTGATTCATGCCTTGTATCTGTGTTGTGGCTCCCCTTTGTACATTTTCAATTTCGTCAATGTCCTTTTGTAGGTATGGATTCCATATGCTAGCTCCGTATTCCAGATGTGGTCTCCCGAGCGCTATATTCCGTCTTTTCGTATTGCAGAGTTATCTGCACTTGTGAGCAGGTATTGATTGTAACGTCAATTTGTTTGTGAGAGTAACGTCATCAATTTTTGAGAAAACGACGTAATTTTCTCACACAAACCAATGACGTAACAATCAATAGCTGCTCACAAGAGAAGATAACTCTGCAATACGCAAAGACGGAATACATGAGACTTACTGGTCTATAGTTCCTTGGTTCTTTCTTGTCGCCCTTTTTGTGAATTGCTGTTATCTGCCTCTTTTTCCAGCTATCCGGAAGTTCTCCACTTTCAAGCGAACTGTTGAAAATTCTACATTAAGGTGTTTTCATTACATCTGCTGATTCCTTTAATACTATAGGACGAATATCGTCCTGTCCCGGAGATTTTGACGGATTTAAGATTTTCAAAGTATCTAGTACCTCTTTTTCAGTTATTCTGGTGCTAGTGAATGGATTTGATATACTGTTATCTTGTAGGACAGGTATTATATCATTTTGTGTTTGGACTGTAAATACGCTTGACAAGAAACCCGCTAATACATTTTTTTTCTTGATCAGTTTGGACTTCTTGATGCGTAAACCGGAAATCCGGTTTTTCTTTTAGTTTTGGAACCCCCATAATTCCAAAAGTTCTTGGCCCACTTTTTACTTTCAGCTTGCGTATCATATCTTGTTCATGTGTAAATACCAAATCCAATATACTAGGTTCGTTTCCGCCTCTAATTCTGGTAGGTTCGCCGATATGTTGAAACAGGAATGAATCCCTGATGCGGACTCGAGAAATTTGTCTTCCAACTGTGTTGATCCCTTGGACAGAATCCATCTGTTCCAATCTATGTTTTTATAGATTAAAATCGCCTATTATATTTAAGTGTGAAAAGTTCTGGTATGTATCTGTCCCCATCCTCGATATCCAGGAAGATCTGTCCCAGCTAGTAACTTACATAGCTCTAGATTATTCCGTCTTTGCGTATTGCAGAGTTATCTTCTCTTGTGAGCAGGTACTGATTGTTACGTCATTTGTATGTGAGAGTAACGTCATCAATTTTTGAGAAAACGACGTAATTTTCTCACACGAACCAATGACGTAACAATCAATACCTGCTCTCAAGAGAAGATAACTCTGCAATACGCAAAGACGGAATAGTACACTACCGAAATTGATACACGGTCAGAAAATGGTTCGAATAGTACTTTAAAATAAAATTTTAGTATTTTCCTCTAATAGTATAACAAAAGAGATATTTATCAGCGTTTCCACTGAATAGTTTTTTTTTAAAGAACATTTTAAGGATACACGATGACTTCAAAGTAAACATCAGAAAACCAGTAAAACCGGCGTACGTCGACGAAATTGTGGAGGATTTTGAAGTGGTTGATTATAAGCATGATTAAATGTTGATTTCTGGTCCTTATAACTGGGTAATATAATATAAGACTCTTTCATGCCCAGGGGTGTTACACAACAAGTGGTTGTTGTATATGGTCTTTCTTTCACTCGAGTTTCTTTCATCCTACATCTTTTGGCATGAAAGAGAATTTTTCTCTCATTCCATTCAGCAGAATAAGCTAGAAACAATGAAAATGCGTTTGGACAGGCTGCCATTTTGAAAATACCAATCCCCCCTCCCGAGCCTTTTAGACGAAAACGAATCAGCCAGTTACAAAAAAAAAATCGAGCTTCAGCGAGTGTTTTTTGTAACGTTTGAAAAATAACTAACGAGAGTGAAAGAAATACCATATACAACAACCCCGATTTTGTGTGACCTGTTTCTACCACAATAAAAAGATTGACATGTGTGTTTTGTTTACGATATCAAATGGGGCGTATATGGGGGAAATATTATGATTTATTACAATTCGTTACAAGTACGTAACAAATTTATTGTCTTTAGAGCAATAAATTTATAGAAACCTACATAAGAAATGAATTATCACTAAAACAATGACGAACTACTCTCTGTGTATCATCATTTTCGCCACCGCGTTGAGCGGTTTTCCCGCCAAGTTGTCCAAATAACTCTCGGCCTTTCTTTAATGCGGGAGAAGCAGTGTTTTTGATAGAAACGTTGAATGTACCGCTATAAATTGGGCCTCCAAAAGGGAATTCCACCCGAGTTTTTTTTTAAATATAGAATCTTCCCCCTACCCTGAGGGTGTGACAGAGAAATCTCCAACCCGAGAGGTGATGTTTTAAAATACCAATCCCCCCTGAGCCTTTTAGACGAAAACGAATCAGCCAGCCAGAGTAAGCATATTCCAAATTTGCATACAGTGTTTGCGCTGAAAAACTAATCACATTTTTCTAACGTGTACGGTAAATATATCGTAAAGGATTTTACTATCATCACGTCGCCTTTTCCGCCTTGCGGCATCGGAGAGCTCTAAATTATTGACGTCACGTCATTGTTGAGCCATTGCGCGTGCATCACGTCACTTGAAATGGGGTGTAAGATAAATAAAATCGTTCACCCCCTTGGGGTTGAGACAGGGTAATCACAACCCGAGGGGTAAGATTCTTAAGTTGTCAAACACGAGGCTTGCCGACTGTTTGACAGCTTACGAATCTTACCCCGAGGGTTGAGATCACCCTGTCTCACTCCCAAGGGTGTGAATGATTATTGTTCTCCTACCGTTTACTCTCTAATGTATTTCATACAGACGTTACATCAATGCAAGACAATGTTGATGTGATGCGACTGAATTGTCGACGTGTCGTCATTGCATTGTTGTCGTGATGTCATGGTATTGTTGCTATGACGTCATACAATTGTTGAGAACGTGCAAAGAACACGTGTAGCTTGTCTCAACCCTTGGGTGAGGTAAGAAAATCTCACACCGGTAAAATGATGGATATCCCTGTCCAGGGTAAGAGAAAGAAACTTCCTACACCCCTTTCTTATCCTGGACAGCTCTATCTTACACACAGGGAAATGAGAGAAAAGTGTATATTTATAAAAGCAATATAGATGCAAGACCACACACTTGTGAATACATACTTTCTTATTCGTTAGAAAAACACAAGTGTGTGGTCTTGCATATATATTGCTTTTATATATATATACTTTATGAACCACCACATCATGAGTAGTTCTGTCAGGAATCGAGAAACATTCCAGATACAAAATCTGAATTTTTAAAACTGAAAAACTGTCAAAATCAGCCGACCGTAACATACTTCCTTTATCCGGGATCCCTGACTGTTGGTTTAATATCTCGTTAATAGTTATTGCCGTAGCTCTAATATGTTGCGCTGTATAAACAAGTATTTGTTCATATTTTGTAATTAATAACAAGTAGTTGTATAATTATATTCTTAACGTATTATAATGTGAATATCAATATACCATACAATATTGACATAGATTATTCATGATATTTAATTATATAAGCCTAATATTCAGCTATCTATAATTGGATTTTGAACTCCCAGGGAGAATCTATATAGTCAAGGAATATGTCTAAAACTCACTCATTACTCTGGTGAGGTCAAGAAGTAGCAGAGCTTGAATTGTGACCTTTCATAAGCAGTTTTAGTTATCTCCCCTTTAACACATGACTTGCACATTGATATCTGTTTTGTATATATAGTTGTGTGTTTTTTCAATTTTTCATTTAACTAAAAGTTATAATAATTTATATGCTGATTTATACAAATGCATGCAGGAGAGAACTGATATAGGTATAGCCTGTTGTTCGACCCAATTCATACAACATCATGAATAAAATTTGTTGAAATGAAATGAAACGAGTATTTCCCTTTCTCTAATTTCCTGGATTATCTCTCCATGGAATACACCAAAACCCTGTATATTTAGCTCCAATTTGTTCATTGTGTACCTCGAGTTTTTCGGGAAATCCTCAACTACCCCTCCGATAGCTGTTCCTAATTTGACCAATATTTTGCATTTCCCTTTGTTTCTGTTCTAGTATTCTGAAACGTGTTTTCCATATTCATCATTCAACTCCTCTGTTGATTCTGTTTGGCCAACAGTCGTACTATTTTCCGATTCAACGGCGGCCCCCGTACTCGATAAATGCCGACTTTCTTATACGTTTGCCTCCTCTCTCAAACACTTTTCCTCTTCTCTTTCCATTTTCGTTAGATCGTTACTTAACACGGATGTCCTTATAACTTACCTTGTTTTTCAGTCCACTTATGGTTTTGAAGAATAGACTGAAGTTACAAAGGATAGAAGGAAAGCTCTTGGTTTTGGATTTCCTCGTGGTTATGGAGTCAAATAACCTTGGCCTTCGTACTGTAATTGTAACTTGCATGCTGCGAGTAAGCCTTGCATTTCCTCTTCATCGGTCACTTTCTAGCTGTACTATCCTCTTAGGTTTGTTCCTTTATACAAATCACTGTTATATTGTGAGTACAATACGCTCGAAGGATAGCAGACGCTCTTCGTACTTCGCCGTGATTTTCTCCATGATTTCATCGTATTTCTGTTGAATCTAAATATCAGTACACATTTCCTTTTCAACAGTTACTTTGCAAGAGGGACAGAACCACATGGTGTCAGCCGATTTTGTGAGTATTTCATATTCGGGTTCCTAGCTCCTTGTCTAAACATTTGATACAGTACGGTACTGGTCTTGTGTCATCACACAATTTAAACCCTCAATACTTTTATGAAAAACAAAGAGATGAAATTAAATAAAAATAATCAACAACAGTGTTCTGATTGAAAAATAAAATAAATCTCCAGCTGGAGTAGACCAGGATTCGTACTATGGACTTTCTTTTAAGATTTACAATGTTACTGGTTTGGTTTGGTTAAGTATTGTTTAACGTGCTAGATCTATCAACAGCTATGGTCATTTAAGGACGGCCTCCCCGGTGTGCAAGATGCATGCTTGTAGTGAACGCGTGTGTTTTTTGGGAGGCTACGATATGTTCGTGTTTGATGCCGACTTTATAGTGCTACCTCACTGAAACATACTGCCGAAAACACCCAGCAGGACACCCCACCCGATCACATTATACTGACAAAGGGCGAAACAGTCGTCCCACTCCTAAATTGCTGAGCGTTAATCAGGAGTAGAAACTACCATTTTTACAGACTCTGGTATGTCTCGGTCAGGGTACAGAACCCAAAGCCTTCCCCTAATGGGCGAACGCTCAACTAAAGGCCAAAAGTGAGGCATTGTTAAGGGAGACATTAGGAAGAAGCAAGTTGTTTAGAAAGAAGTAAAAAGAAAAGATCCCAAATTTAGTCGCCTCTTACGATCATGCAATGGGGGCAGCAGGTACAATTCTTACGCTCTATCTGCAGGGACAGAATTGTTAATGTCGCTCTAACCAAATGTGCTACCTGGTCAACTGAAGTGTCCTGGCCCAATTATGCTATATGTATCGAAACGGAAGTTAAGGTAATATTAGTGAACAATAGGGGAACACACAATGCAGTGGGACAGCGATCTTTTTAAATGACAGGCCTCGGACAAAAGGCACAAGTAAATCAAACTAATAAACTGTCAAGAAGTTACAATTACACGTCGGTAAGCTACAACTATGTATCAAGTTTATCAGATCTAGGTTGTAATATCTGTGGTAATGATATGGAACAGACATGACAAAGGACATATGTATAATGTATACGAGTTAAAACAATTTAAAACACCTCTATCGTGAATTTGACACAATTCAAAATTACCCTTTTTTGCAGCACCGAGAAATCCAACCATGCGTTAAATTGTAATTATTCAACAAACTAAAACGGTATCGTACTCACGCTAGAAAGAATGTCGGTTCATTATCTATTCTTGTAACCCGATTCTTATTTTAAAAGGTTCAGTAGTTTTAAGGACGTTTTGATAGAAGATAGAAATCTCCAGAGCGTTCAGGCTGAATAACTTCACGACGACTCGCGGCAAAACCCCGTTTATAGCGAGTTATAACCAGAAATTGTTACATAGATCTATATGATTTACAGTCGGTTGTACTGTACACATTTGTTTACTGAAAACTGTCAATGTTATGGCATAATCTTAGCATGTATTGTTCTCTAAAGTAACAATATCTAACTTGATCTCGTCACAGTTGTGTGTATGACTTCTACACTGAACACGGGTGTTATGGAGGTACCTGGTGCGGAAAGGACATGATTACTGGCAGCTTATTTCGAATTTTTACCTGGGAAGAGGGGAACAATGAGACCTGTAAGGTGGGTGATGATTTCAACGGACTTTTATATCAAATTATTTGTCAGAATTGTGTGTATAAAATACTGAATATAATTCAAGTGGACTAATAAATGGGGCGGGGGATACAGTTTGTCACCATAAAGTTAAAATTCAGCCACCACTAATCTGGTTGTTTCACTTAACAGGTTGTCTCACTACCCAGCCTCGTTAGTCTAGCCACGACTAATCAGGTTATCTCACTACGAGTCTCGTAGGCTAGCCACCACTAATCAGGTTGTCTCACTATCCAGCCTCGTTAGTCTAGCCACGACTAATCAGGTTATCTCACTATCGAGTCTGGTTAGTCTAGCCACCACTAATCAGGTTGTCTCACTATCCAGCCTTGTTAGTCTAGCAACCACTAATCAGGTTGTCTCACTATTCAGTCTCGTTAGTCTATCCATCACTGATCTGGTTGTTTCACTTAACAGGTTGTCTCACTACCCAGCCTCGTTAGTCTAGCCACCACTTATCATATGGTTTCACTATCCAGTCTCGCTAGTCCAGCCACCACTAATAAGGTTGTCTCATTATCCAGTCTCGTTAGTTTAGCCACCACTAATCAGGTTGTCCCACTATCAAGTCTCGTTAGTCTAGCCCCGACTAATCAGGTTATCTCACTACGAGTCTCGTAGGCTAGACACCACTAATCAGGTTGTCTCAGTATCCAGTCTCGCTAGTCTAGCCGCCATTAATCAGGTTGTCCCACTATCAAGTCTCGTTAGTCTAGCCACGACTAATCAGGTTATCTCACTATCGAGTCTTGTTAGTCTAGCCACCACTTATCAGGTTGTCTCACTATCCAGCCTCGTTAGTCTAGCCACCATTAATCAGGTTGTCTCACTATCCAGTCTCGTTAGTCTAGCCCTCACTTATCAGGTTGTCTCACTATCCAGCCTCGCTAGTCTAGCCACCACTAATCAGGATGTCTCACTTTCCAGTCTTGTTAGTCTAGCCACCCCTAATCTGGTTGTCTCACTATCCAGTCTCGTTAGTCTAGCCCTCACTTATCAGGTTGTCTCACTATCCAGCCTCGCTAGTCTAGCCACCACTAATCAGGTTGTCTCACTTTCCAGTCTTGTTAGTCTAGCCACCACTAATCTGGTTGTCTCACTATCCAGTCTCGTTAGTCTAGCCCTCACTTATCAGGTTGTCTCACTATCCAGCCTCGTTAGTCTAGCCACCACTAATCTGGTTGTCTCACTATCCAGTCTTGTTAGTCTAGCCACCACTAATCTGGTTGTCTCAC
>NW_018403810.1:152306-170408 GCF_002113885.1 Mizuhopecten yessoensis | reverse complement strand
AGTCTCGTTAGTCTAGCCACCACTAATCAGGTTGTCTCACTATCCAGTCTCGTTAGTCTAGCCACCACTAATCAGGTTGTCTCACTATCCAGTCTCGTTAGTCTAGCCACCACTAATCAGGTTGTCTCACTATCCAGTCTCGTTAGTCTATCCACCACTAATCAGGTTGTCTCACTATTCAGTCTCGTTAGTCTAGCCACCACTAATCAGGTTGTCTCACTATCCAGTCTCGTTAGTCTATCCACCACTAATCAGGTTGTCTTACTATCCAGTCTCGTTAGTCTAGCCACCACTAATCAGGTTGTCCCACTATCAAGTCTCGTTAGTCTAGCCACCACTAATCAGATTGTCTCCCTATCCAGTCTCGTTAGTCTAGCCACCACCAATCAGGTTGTCTCACTATCCAGTCTCGTTAGTATATCCACCACTAATCAGGTTGTCTTACTATCCAGTCTCGTTAGTCTAGCAACCACTAATCAGGTTGTCTTACAATCCAGTCTCGTTTTTCTAGCCATCACTTATCAGGTTGTCTTTCAATCCAGTCTCGTTTTTCTAGCCATCACTTATCAGGTTGTCTTACAATCCAGTCTCGTTAGTCTAGCCACCACTAATCAGGTTGTCTCACTATCCAGCCTCGTTAGTCTAGCCACCACTAATCTGGTTGTCTCACAATCCAGTCTCGTTTTTCTAGCCATCACTTATCAGGTTCTCTCACTTTTCATCCTCGTTTTTCGATGACACAACAATAGAATATCTTATCAACAGTTAAGTACAATACTTACTTAACATCAATATTATGTTTATTATAAAACATTTTATAATGATACAATATTTATGTTCTGGTTGTAGCCTTACGAAAGTCCGAGATTTGTGAAGGGGCTCGGGCACTCGATTTAAACACACTTGTTAGTAAATGTGGGTATTGTATTGTTTCTGAAGCGAAAATACGATGTTTTGTATTGTATGCGATGAATGTGTTGTAGTGCTGCTACAACCAGACTGTTCCTCAGGCAGTACCGCTTCAGACTCCTGTTGTTGGCAGTCATTATCACTCTGACGATAGTCACCATTACAAGGAGAGAAGGTACGTCTAGGACAAACGTACAGGTTTCAACGTTATTCATATCTAAGGGGTTTCAGTGCTAATCTGAAATAGTTTAATTACGATGACCGCCGAATATAGCATCATGCATTGCATGTTGCATCGCTGTAGTGTACTTTTGGAACACATCGCCCCGATGATAGTACCTTTCAACAAAGATTCATTCGGAACACATCGCCCTGATTATAGTTCCCTTCAGCAAAAAAAGTCATTCGGAATACCCTTTCGTCATTTTCTACGAAACCTATGCTAGGTAGCAAAGGCGAGGTGTTCCGAATGCAAAAAAAGTCTGTTAGATGACCGAATCAGGCGAGATGTTCCGAATGCTGTAGTGTAGTGCTATAACATGATGCGGAGCACTTCAAAATTTACATATTTACAGAATAAGATGTGATGTTGACAAAGAATTGTTTATTTTTCATTTCAGATAACCATGGAAGCGATGGTCGCATTGCTGAGATTACGGAACAGTTAAAGGATGATTCTTCACGTAAGTAATGCGACCGCGTACTAATCTACGTGGTCCGACGTTAGTAGCGGGTCAGTTATTGGGAGTTCTTTAGTCGAGTAACTAAACAGATGCCAACAGCGGATTTGTTATTCGAGATTCTGAATAACTAAATCAAATCTCATTGACAAACTGACCTCTAACTAATAACTATCAACATGCTAATTATTTCAAGTTACTCTAGTTATTCGAAGCGGTTGATTAGTTACTTGAGTTTCGAACTCGCTGCTTGCAGCCCCCTTATTACGGAATTACGGCGTCATATACATTTTCCTCATAATACATTATTGGGAGTTTTGTATAGACTTTGTAGATGTATAAAAACAGACACAGTAAATAAATATGTTATTTTGTCATGGTTACTGCATTTTTAGTGAATTCAGTTTATTGAAATCACCATGGTAACAGATGAGTGATAAGTTCTTCGTGTAACACCAACATGCCACATATATAGATGTGTGACGTCCCAGTATATAAACTACTACTTATATTCTGTGACCCCTATTGTCATTCGTCTGCTGGATAGCCGACCTACTCGGTAGTGTAGCGGACGTTAACCCACTCAATCAATCTCCTTTGTCTTCAGATATTTAGCATGGGACATTGTCCCTATGCAACAAACATGTCGGGCACATTTTAGACCTGTGGCTTAGAAGTTGATCTGAAATACCAAATAAACCTAATGATTGCATTGTCCTAGACCATAACCACTGCAGACAAACAGATACCTGTACCAGTAACTGCAGCCCTATAATTACAACATAGATCTCACAATTAACTCAATCACCCCTGAAAACACATTTCAGTTCATAGGTGGGAATATTTTATTATGAAATTGCATGGGCAAATGAGTTAATACACTACATTACGTAACTGTATAGACTGTGAAGCAGTGTGTCTTCGGAGTAGAAGACGGAAGGAGGGGAAAATATAGCGGAACTGGACTGGTAGATCACCGGCGACCTGCTAGTTCAATTGGTTGAACGGTCTGTCAAATAATTGAAATGTAGACATGTAGACAGTGCTAATAATAAAGTTTAAGTTTAGCTTGTTGGTACCTTTGTCCTTCCTACCTCCACATTTCCATTTTATCGATTGAATCAGGACGAGTTGATGACATTGCAGCCCAATTGAAGGATGATTCGACGTGTAAGTGATGTCTTTATGCTGATGCCTATATAGAGAACTCAACTGGTATTTTACCTCTTAAATACAGTAATCTCCCTTCAATTTTGATTCTTCTATGACTGTTGAATGACCTGGCCAGAGTATTGCCGTTGAGTTTCCTCTGTCACAGTAATTCATCGGTTGTCCCGGGTTCGAATCCTTTATACTCGGCACACTACTGTTGATTTCTTTCTTTTTTGTTTATTTTATCAGTATCTTTTACATATAAATTCCGCAAGATGTGATTTTCTTTCCAGAAATATTTTATCAAAGCTTTCTACAGTTAAGCCGAGAAAAATGTAAACATGCATTTCCTTGCAGTGGGACGGGGATCACTAATTACAAATGTCGTCCAGACAAAATGATTATATGCCTGAACATTTCTCGCAATCACATTGGTCGGATCCTATACACGTGACCAGTCCTCAAAAACTCATGTTGACTGCTTTTCCGTTGAATTTCGATTTCTAAATATAGCCTATATGGAAACTCCCCGGAACCTGTAGCAGCGCATGCACAGTTAGAACGGAACGCGATCTGTCAGTCGACAACAGAGGATGACTGCTGGCGAACGCTTCGCTTCCGTTAAATCTGACAATTTCCAAAAACTGCTCGAAGATAAAGATACTGTTAACCCCCCAAAAGGCCACCCAACACGTAGTATGTGTCATCAATGCTTATCTCAAGGGAACGAACCTGAAAGGGCTGGTCGGGGAAAAATGTCATAATTGCTAAAATGGCATACACATGTTTAAAATACCTTCTTATGAAATATACCGATTCAAATTTTGCTGAAATTCACTCCCTAAGAGTAAAAATTATAATTATATTAAAGAAATCCTAAATCGTCACCTGACAGCCTAAAACTCTCAATTGACCCAGATCAGTGATGTAATTTTACCGCATACGCGTCATCAACTAGGCCAAATGTAAACATTGTGGCGAAAGAAAAAGATGCATGCAAAAGTCATGACAGGCACGAGGTATCAATACCGTTATATGTAACAACAACATATAGGTAGGAATACTACACTTGCATCATACATGACCTTTGAAAACAATTATTTACGTATAGTATTGCTGTCTTGTCCGCTAGTTGAGTCCGACATGGCTGATAGACGGCGTGCTATTGTTGTTATCTTCACTGCCTCACTTTCGAAACATCCACGTGACATATATAAATAGATCTGCGCTAAATTTACGTGGGGCTTCCCCGATATTTCAGTGGTCAAAACTGGACATTGCAAGTAGAACTCGACCATCATATTGCCGTGGTATAAGTTTTGGAAGGCCAGAGAACGCATTTAGACCCATTTATTTTGTAATTTTTTCCCCGACCAGCCCCTTTAACGATGTCTTCGAAAGCTATGATGCCGAACTGTTAAATTCAACCTTGGCGAGTTCCAGTCAAATATTAACAATACTTTTTTTTATTGTTGAAGCATACAATAAAACAGTTATGGGCTTTTTTGCAGGTAAAATATGATGTGATATGAACCTGAAAAAACGATATTGTCCTCGGCTTCGCCTCGGTTAATATCGCTTTTTCAGGTTCATATCACATCATATTCACCGGCACAAAAGTCAATAATTGTATAATATTACAGTCTATTCTCTTCAAAACAAGTAATTGCTTCCGCTATTGGCTCTCAAAACATCAAAGGAGCGTATTCCGCCAGCTTCTCTTTCAGATCCGCCTTGGTGGCCCTTCGTGAAGTAATCCTTGGTCTTCCCTCGATTGCTCTTTCAATGTGCATCCAACTTCCTGAATATGTTGCTATTCAGCATATAAAGCACATTTCCTAACCATCTCAGATGACGTGACCACATCTCCTGTCCAATCAGAATTGGATAGCCGCCTTCAGCAGTTCCACGTGTGTGATCTTGTTGGACCAGAGAGCCTGAAGAAATCGTGGCGGAAAGGAGAGTTCATGTCCTTTCTAGTTATCCGCTATCCCTCCTACATACATATAGTTCTCATAAGTAATAACGACAACATGATCCAATATATTCGATTGATACGTATTAGTTAAATAGATGTCAAAGCAAAAATAACGACAATGTAGACGAAGGAATTTGTCATATTTTCATAGCAACGCCCCTTTCTAAGGCGGAAACATGAACACTTGTTTATCACAACATATGACAAAAGAGAAAAACAGTCACTATCACACAATACTACATCACAAAATACATAAACACAAAACCAGTTATCACTTATAATATATGCCGATGTTATCGTATGTCCCTTCAGTTAGCTTGTAACCGAAGGCTAATTGGGAAAACATTCATCTTAAAAATGTGAATAAAGGTAGTGGGAAAATCTATAACCTTAATAGAGCTTCTTAACAATCACTTCACTAATATTTCTACATCAACACCTGACCTCGAATTACTCCAAACAGCACAACCCAATACCCCACATTCACTATCAAACATTCATATCACTGAACAAGATGTTTCCGATCAAATTAATATACTCAACACTAATAAATCCCCAGGCTCTGATGGTGTTATTCCTAAAATTGTGAAAAAGCTTCATGCTTCTCTTAAATTACCTCTTATGTTATTATTCAATAAGACACTAGAGTCTGGTATAATACCTTTTAGTTGGAAACAAACAAATGTTAATGCTATTTATAAAGGAAATGACTCATCTATTGATGTGTTAAATTACCGACCAATTTCAATTACATCATGCTTCATTAAAATAATGGAAAAAAAAATATTTTTAAATATCTATACAACTTTTTGATTGAGAATGATATTATTACTAAGCATCAGTCGAGCTTTATACCTGGTGATTCTACTGTCAATCAGCTTTTGTTTTTTATAATGAAATTGTAAGGAATATGGATAAAGGAAAGGAGCTTCGATTTGTTTTTTGTGATATCAGTAAAGCCTTCGACAGAGTATGGCACGAAGGTCTTTTATTTAAATTGAAATTATATGGTATAAATGGAAATCTACTTTTGTGGTTTGAAAATAATCTGTCTAACAGAATGCAAAGAGTAAATACTGAAGGTTACTTTTCACAATTTAAGAATGTAAAAACCTCAAGGATCTGTCCTCGGACCACTTTTATTTCTTCTCTATATCAATGATATCACTACTAATGTTTCCACCAATATCAAACTTTTTGCTGATGACACTTCTCTGTATGTAATTATAGATAATAACCCAGCACAGGCCGCACAATCTCTCAACACTGATCTTACTAACATAGGTGAATGGGCAACAACCTGGGACATTAAATTAAATCCAAGTAAAACAAAATCACTCATATTTCCTAGAAAACAAGACACCCATCACATCCCACTATTTTTCCAAAATAGCCAAATCATAGACACATCATCACATCAACACTTAGGACTTACACTTCAAGATGATGCAACATGGAAACAGCACATACAGAATATATACAAAAAAGCTTACAATAGACTTAATATTCTTCGCCATGTCAAAACTAAAGTCAATAGAAAATCATTAATTAAAATATATGTGGGATTTATTAGGCCAATTTTGGAATATGCAGATATTATTTGGGATAATTGTACACAACAGGCAAAAGATGTTCTTGAATCTGTACAATTAGAAGCAGCTAGGATAATAACAGGTCTTCGTTCTGGGGTATCACATGACAAACTATACAATGAACTAGGTTGGGAAACACTATCTGTAAGACGAAATAAACACAAACATGTAATGATGTACAAAATTATGCATTGGCAGACACCTCACTACTTACAAAATGTTTTAAATCCCTTTGTTCACTTCTCTTAATAGTTATGGAAACCACAATCACATTGATAAAATCATTCTTCTCCAGGGCTGTCCTGATTGTGATGGGCTTACAAATAGAAGAATACTTGATGATGTACATATTTTTATTGGAAAATCCCGTCGTTTTAATTTTTATATGACTTAAAACCACGATGTTAAACAAAAATATACTATACATTCTATATTTCATCCAAGGAGATTCTAGTTGAGCATGACTACTGTCTATAACGTGTACTTATCATGACATTGTAAATAATTACATCATATATGTATTAAATGAATTTATTATTTTTAATTTTAACAGTTGTTGGTTGCAGTGACCTGTGCAATATATGCACATGAACTTTTGGTCTAAGCCTGCCAATATCTGTCTATGATAGTGTATATATGTGCTGAAATAAATGTATTTGTACATGTACGTGTATGTGTGCGAGATGTTTCCTTCATGAGTTACTTCCCCTTAGTCTTGTGTTAATATGAATTATTTTGTGTTAATTTTTTCATTTGCAACATGTCTTAAATATTATGTCTCCTTGTTTATTCCACTTTGGCCATTTGACGGAGAGAATTTATATAGGCTTTGCCTGCTATTCAATCCAATTGACTATGACATCTTGTATGATTTTTTGTTGATGTATTTTATGTTGTAGTATTGTTTCATACTGACCGTTTATTTCTACACATGTTTTGATCTGTAGGTGTTCCTGTTTCTGTCTTCAAAAAAAGGTGGATTGGCTTGACAATCGGACTAACTGACATTATGACTTCTTTTCTTTTATATATACACGTATATAAACAAACATACTTCAAACAGCTGTTACACAATCTGACTTTATCAACGAGTTTGTATTTCCTCAGATAACCATAAAGTGACATTGACAGAATGCCACGTCACATCTGTATTGATAGTTCATGAAACATTTTATCATGAAATGATGAATAGTATTGTAAAAGTGATATCATTAGGTTGAGTAAATGTTTTATATATTGGCTACATTTTCATGTGTTTCTCCGAGTCCAGGCCAAGCTTTGTAGAGTCTTTGTTGAAAGGTTTCCGCACTGATAAGTAACACAAGCTATATGAAACTGTCTACTTCCCCTCGCTATTCCTCGTCTACACAATCCTGTCCGTTAATAGACTGTTATTTTCTGTCACTTAACAGTTGTATTTGTTTACAAAAGCCAACCCGGTGGAACATACTTTCTTTCCTTGGTGGTCGTTTCCCGCTGACGTGTTTGCCTGGGTGATAACATAACTATTTAATCGGCAAAATACTGATTCTCTTGGTAAACAAAAGAATGTCAACTTGATTAATCTAGATTGGTCTTCAGTTGCGTTCCTTTTTAACAGCAGACCTAACCGTTAACCGCTTTGTAGAATTGTCGGTTTTGATTGTCTATTTTTGGTTTTGGTTTTGTTTTTGGCGATGATCATACAAAACTCCAACCTGATATTTTATATTGGGGGTGGGGGTTATGATCACAAAACTCTGTTTTGATATTTGATAGTGGAGAGCCAATGATAACGCAAAACTCTGTTTTGATATTTGATTTTAGAGTTGGGAGCTAATGATCACACATAACTCAACATCGCAATTTGAGCTTGGTAAAGAAAGGAAGAAATCTCGTTGATTTTGTGTGTGGTCCATTAAATATAAAGATCACTGTTACTAAATTGATCACTGTTACTAAATTGTAAGAAGCTAAAATTTCACAGAACGATAAACCCGTCCGGGTACTAGAACTTCCGAACGAGTGATCACCCATACTTTGTTGTTGATGGATTTCCCTTGATGGGGGTAAACTCCTTTAGAATTTGGGCGTGTATTGTCATTGGTGTTTCGTCATAAGGTCAAGGTCACTGTCACTAAAAACAGAACTTCATAGACATTTGACCTATCCGGTTGTTAATTTGAGCACAAATGACACAGTGCTTGAACTTGGTATCTTCGTTGACGTCGGGAAGAGGAAGGATTTTTGATTAATGAAAGGAAAGGCTACCTTACTAAATAATTATTTTCTTGCCAGGATTTTACATTCTGAGCAAATGACCACACAGAGTCAAAATTTGGGTATTGACGCGGTCAAAGGTTTCTCAGTTTTTCTGAAGCAATACAACTGCACAGATCTCGCTCTTGGTGTGTAAGTTGCCCTGGTATGAAGGAACAGCCATATTAATATTTAACATAGGTTGTCAAAGGTCAAGGTAAAACTTCGGATTACTGATGCTTTAAATAGTATCGTTTTCACAATTAAGGACATTGTTTATAAAATACATTTTCACAAACCGAATGATCAGTCCTAATGCTTACAAGAATAAGCGTGTGGGGAGCGCTAGATGAAAGGAAACATTCTTTCAATACATTAAATACAGTTAACAATATCTGTTTCTTTTTTACTCACCAATCCATTCATTCGTTCGTTCATAATTATTTTCTACTTTCATTCAGAACGATTCTTCCACACATACTAATATCACACTTGTTTCCTATATATCTACCTTGAATATTATATATGATATGCTTATTTAATTTTCTTAATTCGCACACGTATGAAAATGTATGTAAGTATTTCTTACAGGCATTCAGATATCACCTCTAAGATTCGTTCCATCTCTCCACCAATGTATTCATAGGCAAAAATAGCATACATTTTGTTTATAAACAACTCCAACAACCCAGGTGGAGTATAAAATGGTCTGGGGTGGTCGTTGCGGTATCTGTGCTGTAGCATTCAAGTGAGGTGGCACTTTAAATGATGCCGTTGGAAGCACGGTCCCACTACAAACAGAACACATCACATCTCTAGCACACACGCAGGCTTACATACATAGGGAGATATTAGCCAGGTGGCATAGGACTAGTAGATAGCGCCTGATAATTGATTAATATAAATGCTAATTGTATTAATTGTATATCTATGTACTGTAAAGAGTGGCTTATATGTTAGCTATATATCAAATGCTGTATATTATTTATTATTATTATTTTTTCTCTTGACTACTCTCAACTACCCAGCACCCAGCCTTTGTTTTAACCTTTACTCAGTAGCAACATTCCTACATTACACCATATTGAGTTTTACACTGTCTCAGTTGGTTAGCTATTCCAGAACCTGTTTCATATATCAGGGTTTTCTGTTGACCTATGAACTCCTTATCCAGGATTTTCTACGTAAGAATCTTCGATCTACGCTGAGGGAATGTTTACATTGGTCATTATCACCTGTTTTATTTTTTATTTTCCTGGATTTGAAGACAAATCTATAGCGGTTGCTACATCTGATACAGGACACAATTCCTGTTTTTCTGTTGTTTCCTCTATGAGAGCCTATTTTATCATTGTGTACGGACAGCATTTTCTTTTCTTTACTATCCTTCCTTTGTTGCAGTATATGTGGACAGCCGGAACGCAGACGAGATCTACCGTAATGTCACCGTCCTATGTTACATCCTCACCATGGAGAGAAACATGGACAACAGGGTGGTAGTAGTGAACGCCACATGGGCTAAAAGATGTAACAAGGTGCTCTACCTGCTGTGTACCGACCGGAAGGGGCGTGACATTTTGTCCACGTGTTCTGTAGGGGAGAGTAAGGAACATTTGACAGGCAAGGTCCGATACACTCTTAAATATATGTATAAACACTACTTACATAAATATGACTGGTTTTTAAAAGCAGACGATGATACCTATGTGATAATGGAGAACCTCCGGTATCTATTATCACATTACCCCACCAACAAGGCGGGGTATCTGGGTTATCACTTTAAATTGTTCGTTAACCAAGGCTACATGAGTGGAGGAGCGGGCTACGTGATAAACAAACAGGCCCTCAAGCAGCTTGTCGAAGTTGGGTTTTCACAGAACCATTGTCTTGAAGATGGAGGAAACGAAGATGTGGAGATAGGCAAGTGTTTGCAGGCCTCGAACGTTTCTGTGTTCAGTTCTTTAGATAAGTTCCAAAGGGAAACATTCCATACCGACACGCCGTGGCAGCACACACTCGGCCTACAGCCGAGCTACCTCGACAGATACTCCACTAACCACGTGCACAGGGTAAGCCAGGGCGTTGTAAATCAGAATTTGACAAATTCGTATTTCATAGTATCGAAAGTATTTTTTTATTATTTGAATCGCAATGTTACTATTTACTGTCTGTTAATTTATGGACAGCACGTTGTTGCATGCCAAAGCCACATTTAGAAATGATTTAATGAGACTATAGGTTAGAAAAAAACCCAAATGATTTCATTTTATTCTTGTAACCTACCTTAAATATATTATCAGGCTCATTATTTAAGTGAACTGATAAAGTGATGTTCTTGCTCACAAATTCCATTCAGCACACCGAATACTAGACAAAACACTTTAACTGCGGTATTCCTTATATGTCAGCACACCGAATACTAGACAAAACACTCTAATCTGCGCTATTCCTTATATGTCAGCACACCGAATACTGGACAAAACACTCTAACTGCGGTATTCCTTATATGTCAGCTCACTGAATACTTGACAAAACACTCTTATCTGCGGTATTCCTTATATGTCAGCACACCGAATACTAGACAAAACACTCTAATCTGCGGTATTCCTTATATGTCAGCACACCGAATACTAGACAAAACACTCTAATCTGCGGTATTCCTTATATGTCAGCACACCGAATACTAGACAAAACACTCTAATCTGCGGTATTCCTTATATGTCAGCACACCGAATACTAGACAAAACACTCTAATCTGCGGTATTCCTTATATGTCAGCACACCGAATACTAGACAAAACACTCTAATCTGCGGTATTCCTTATATGTCAGCACACCGAATACTAGACAAAACACTCTAATCTGCGGTATTCCTTATATGTCAGCACACCGAATACTAGACAAAACACTCTAATCTGCGGTATTCCTTATATGTCAGCACACCGAATACTAGACAAAACACTCTAATCTGCGGTATTCCTTATATGTCAGCACACCGAATACTAGACAAAACACTCTAATCTGCGGTATTCCTTATATGTCAGCACACCGAATACTAGACAAAACACTCTAATCTGCGGTATTCCTTATATGTCAGCACACCGAATACTAGACAAAACACTCTAATCTGCGGTATTCCTTATATGTCAGCACACCGAATACTAGACAAAACACTCTAATCTGCGGTATTCCTTATATGTCAGCACACCGAATACTAGACAAAACACTCTAATCTGCGGTATTCCTTATATGTCAGCACACCGAATACTAGACAAAACACTCTAATCTGCGGTATTCCTTATATGTCAGCACACCGAATACTAGACAAAACACTCTAATCTGCGGTATTCCTTATATGTCAGCACACCGAATACTAGACAAAACACTCTAATCTGCGGTATTCCTTATATGTCAGCACACCGAATACTAGACAAAACACTCTAATCTGCGGTATTCCTTATATGTCAGCACACCGAATACTAGACAAAACACTCTAATCTGCGGTATTCCTTATATGTCAGCACACCGAATACTAGACAAAACACTCTAATCTGCGGTATTCCTTATATGTCAGCACACCGAATACTAGACAAAACACTCTAATCTGCGGTATTCCTTATATGTCAGCACACCGAATACTAGACAAAACACTCTAATCTGCGGTATTCCTTATATGTCAGCACACCGAATACTAGACAAAACACTCTAATCTGCGGTATTCCTTATATGTCAGCACACCGAATACTAGACAAAACACTCTAATCTGCGGTATTCCTTATATGTCAGCACACCGAATACTAGACAAAACACTCTAATCTGCGGTATTCCTTATATGTCAGCACACCGAATACTAGACAAAACACTCTAATCTGCGGTATTCCTTATATGTCAGCACACCGAATACTAGACAAAACACTCTAATCTGCGGTATTCCTTATATGTCAGCACACCGAATACTAGACAAAACACTCTAATCTGCGGTATTCCTTATATGTCAGCACACCGAATACTAGACAAAACACTCTAATCTGCGGTATTCCTTATATGTCAGCACACCGAATACTAGACAAAACACTCTAATCTGCGGTATTCCTTATATGTCAGCACACCGAATACTAGACAAAACACTCTAATCTGCGGTATTCCTTATATGTCAGCACACCGAATACTAGACAAAACACTCTAATCTGCGGTATTCCTTATATGTCAGCACACCGAATACTAGACAAAACACTCTAATCTGCGGTATTCCTTATATGTCAGCACACCGAATACTAGACAAAACACTCTAATCTGCGGTATTCCTTATATGTCAGCACACCGAATACTAGACAAAACACTCTAATCTGCGGTATTCCTTATATGTCAGCACACCGAATACTAGACAAAACACTCTAATCTGCGGTATTCCTTATATGTCAGCACACCGAATACTAGACAAAACACTCTAATCTGCGGTATTCCTTATATGTCAGCACACCGAATACTAGACAAAACACTCTAATCTGTGGTATTCCTTATATGTCAGCACACCGAATACTAGACAAAACACTCTTATCTGCGGTATGTGTTGTATCAGTTGTACATATTTAATAACTTTGTGTTTTTGTTTTTCATACTTTATAACTTTGCGTTTTTGTTTTTCATACTTTATAACTTTGCGTTTTTGTTTTTCATACTTTATAACTTTGCGTTTTAGTTTACATAGTTTATAACTTTGTGTTCTACTTAGTTGTAAATATTTTGTAACTTTGTGTTTTAGTTTAAACTCTTTACAACTTTGTGTTGTACCTTGTAAGAAAATACTATTTTTTTTATTGTACTCTGTTTTACTATATTTTATAACTTTGTGTTGTACCTAGTTGTAAGAAGATACTATTTTTGTATTGTACTCTGTTGTACGATATTTTATATCTTGTAATAGTGTCTCTGGCCACCATCACCACAAAGATATATTATCTCACCTATTGATAATGATTTTTGATGATCCGCTTTAATAAAACTGCTCTTTTATTGACAGGGTGCAGAGTGCTGCAGTCAATTTCCTGTCACGTACCACCACCTTGATGTGGACAACATTATATTTTTAGAACACATGCTTTACAGGACTCACGTGTGGGGTAGACACGGCAGGACAGACGTAAAGGATCTTTTTCCACCTAAAAGTGTTCGACCACAAAACAAACACCTGTTACAAAGTGATGATACACCATAGACGGAGAACAGTACCATACAGAAAAAACAGTGCCATGTTACAATTTTACCTGCTGATATTCCGTTATGGATGGTTTCTCGTTGACTTTCGGTATTATTGATTGATTTTTTATTCTCTTTGTTCAAATACAGCTCATGTCAGAATTCCAGGAGTACGACCCATAAGGCATTTCATTCTTGTTTTAGTGTGCTTCAAAATCTCATTTCGGACGGTGGATTTTAAACTGGAAAAAACTACTTCTATGTATGAGTGTATATTGTTCGAGTTAATAAGGTAACACAGGAATTGTCTCCCCTCGAATCGTTCAGTCAGTAAGTGTCCATCAACTTACAGGAATGGTGTCGCTGTTAAAAGCAGTTTAAATGTTTATTATGGGCCAACACTACGCAGAAACCATTTATTGTAATTATTTATCTTTTTAATTTAATTTTATTGGCGGTATTATGGACAGTTCAATACTTCCTTGGTAGCAGAAAACCTTTATCCTTTTAATGCTTCAAATAGCGAAACATGGCTGAAAAACAGCGATTTACCTACTTGAAGTTTTTGTAATAATGCCGTGTGCCAAAAAGAATGTTAATAAACATGTGCCAGCCATACTTACCAGTTACTGATATTAATACAGAATGTGCCACTTAAATGTTATTTATAAACTAAAACAATTTCATGTACGGGTTGATATATCAGAGTTATTATCCCCTGTCTAATCAGGGTTTATTCTTGATTTCCGTTAAATAACGGATGGAAATAAGCTGTCACAAAACAGAAAAGACTGACATACACATGCTATTTTCGATTCGTTTCCAACTATAACGAAGTTTGACTGAACTATTTGAATTTGAATTTCAACATGTTATCATTTTTGTTCTTTTTCCCTGAAAACATACTGCATTGTATTCTTTAAATTACTCCAAGCCAAGTAAGGTTATTAGACAACATGCGGGAAAAACGGATCGCGGACTTACATTTAGATGTTGTTTAATTTTACCTCGATTTGTATAACTGTGTAAACTTGTTTTTTAATGATACTTCATATTTAATATGATTTTATTATATCTAATGTTTTCGCATGCTTTTTTTACATTTTAAAAATGATTTTTGATGTGATTTTTACTTTGTGATGTTTCAAAAACATCAAGGGGAGATCATTTGGTTCAATCCTCTTGCCGAGACAAATCAAAGTCCTTAAAATTGGTACGTAGTATCTGGCGGTTATAAAGATGACCGAGTGACGTGGTACCATGTCCTGGTTATAACCATTCAGTGAGACGTCACTTGGTAGTCCTTAAGGATCCCTGTCCCAGTGTACTGTGTTTTGTCCTATATACAGCTACCTCCCCTTAACTTCCTTAAGGATCCCTGTCCCAATGTACTGTGCTTTTTCCTATGTACAGTTACCTCCCCTTAACGATCCCTGTCCCACTGTACTGTGCTTTTTCCTATGTACAGTTACCTCCCCTTAAGTATCCCTGTCCCACTGATCTGTGTTTTTTCCTATGTACAGCTACCTCCCCTTAAGGATCCCTGTCCCACTGTACTGTGCTTTTTCCTATATACAGTTACCTCTCCTTAACTTCCGTTTGGATATAACTGTAGTACAGTTAGACCAGGATATTTCCGTTGACCAGTTGGCCAAATCGGTTAGTGCGAAAGTATTACAATCTGAAGGCCAGGGTTCGAAATCCGGTCTATCCCCGTTGATTTTATGCATTCAGATCACTGTTGTTGATTCCGAATTCTAAAAACAATACTTAGGAGTGGTACGGGGATCCTTACGTGGCCCAATCATTTCCGACTTTGTCTTCATATGACTTTTTATAAAAATGCATGGAACAATTAAAGCATCTGCGTATGTGTGTGTGTGTGTGTGTGTGTGTGTGTGTTATACATTGCTTTGATGAATTATACAGATTTGACTAATCAATGTTAAACGTTTTCAGTTATGCAGATATATCAAAATATCACGTTGTATAGTTGATGTTTTTTCATCTATGATCAATTCGTATTTCATCTTACCTGTGTATGTTCGGGAGACGATTATACCTGCTATACCTCACTGTAAGTGCCTCTGTAGGTCCCTGGTAGGGTTTCCCTATATCTTTTGTTAAGGGGCCTTTACAGAAACCACAATCAATATGCAGCTCCCAGTGTGTTACTGTTTTTTTCTTACCTACCTGCTCTTTGTTTCCGTAGTGTCTCCCTCATCCTCGAAACTCCAGGGGTTACGCTCAAAACTGAAGGCACGCGACTGGCTATTTGATTGGTCTCTGGTTAAACTCTCCATCAATTGCTAGGCTGATACCTGTTCTTTGAGGATTACATTGGGGCTACACCAGACTTCAAATCGAGTCAATTTTACGCGACCGGCATATTATTTGACGTACATAAAAGGATCAAGCTGCTGTTCTCGTCTCATCCATAAAGTGGCGCACAATGAGCTTTCGCTTTTATTCATGACACATTCCATGAGTGTAGAGGGTTCAAGGGGTGTAGAGAGGTAAAGTTGGCGTATCCCCTGGAGTATCGAGGTGTCCCCTTAGCACCCCTGGTAAGCCCGCACTTTAAGATCACGTGGTGACCAAATAGAACTAACGCCACATCATCGATTGATGTCGATCCAGGTCAGGACATTTAAGTGAAATGGCGATTCAGAGTAGTCAAAACTACACAAATTTTACGCAGAGCAATAACTGTTGACTGTTGATTCAAAATTTAAAACAAAATAACCCCAAGAAATGTTCACATGGAAGTGCATATTTTTTGTTTTGTTTTTGTTTTGTTTTTTTATATATTATATCAGCAATAGTAGGGCCTAAGGTTTTGAAGTTGAAGAAGTGTGAGAGATAATATGACAAAGATTGCTGCCGATACCTTATTAAGTGTATACGTGTCCGCAGCCAAGCTGTAATTGGAATTGATTGTATATTTTTACTTTTTCAAAAACATTCCGAATTGTTGTAGTCAATGTAGCCAAAATGTATGAATAAAGATTACATCTGTTTTGGATTTTTGTGTGGACTATTTGTTGTTTGTTGAAGGGATTGCTTTTGTAGAAATGTGCCTGTATATGTTCAAGACGCAAACAAAACACCTGTAAATAGGACGCTACGGCCAATAAAGACCAGAACCAAATCAATCATGTCACTATACGATAGTCTACGCTGTATCCCGTAGTTTATCAAACATGTCACTATACGATAGTCTACGCTGTATCCCGTAGATTATCAATCATGTCACTATACGATAGCCTACGCTGGATCCCGTAGTTTATCAATCATGTCACCTTACGATAGTCTACGCTGGATCCCGTAGTTTATCAATCATGTCACCTTACGATAGTCTACGCTGTATCCCGCAGTTTATCAATCATGTCACTATACGATAGTCTACGCTGTATCCCGTAGTTTATCAATCATGTCACCTTACGATAGTCTACGCTGTATCCCGTAGTTTATCAATCATGTCACCTTACGATAGTCTACGCTGGATCCCGTAGTTTATCAATCATGATACTATACGATAGCCTACGCTGTATCCCGTAGTTTATCAATCATGTCTCTATACGATAGTCTACGCTGTATCCCGTAGTTTATCAATCATGATACTATACGATAGCCTACGCTGTATCCCGTAGTTTATAAATCATGTCACTATACGATAGTCTACGCTGTATTCCGTAGTTTAGGAATCATGTCACTATACGATAGTCTACGCTGTATTCCGTAGTTTATGAATCATGTCACTATACGATAGTCTACGCTGTATCTCGTATTTTATCAATCATGATACTATACGATAGTCTACGCTGTATCCAGTAGTTTATCAATCATGTCACTATACGATAGACTACGCTGTATCCCGTAGTTTATGAATCATGTCACTATACGATAGCCTACGCTGTATCGCGTAGTTTATCAATCATGTCACTATACGATAGCCTACGCTGTATCGCGTAGTTTATCAATCATGTCACTATACGATAGCCTACGTTGTATCCCGTAGTTTATCAATCATGTCACCTTACGATAGTCTACGCTGTATCCCGTAGTTAATCAATCATGATACTATACGATAGCCTACGCTGTATCCCGTAGTTTATAAATCATGTCACTATACGATAGTCTACGCTGTAGCCCGTAGTTTATCAATCATGTCACTATACGATAGCCTACGCTGTATCCCGTAGTTTATAAATCATGTCACTATACGATAGTCTACGCTGTATCCCGTAGTTTATCAATCATGTCACTATACGATAGTCTACGGGCTGTATCCCGTATTTTATCAATCATGTCACTATACGATAGTCTACGCTGTATCCCGTAGTTAATCAATCATG
>NW_018403810.1:2391-149716 GCF_002113885.1 Mizuhopecten yessoensis | reverse complement strand
CTACGCTGTATCCCGTAGTTTATCAATCATGTCACTATACGATAGTCTACGCTGTATCCCGTAGTTTATCAATCATGTCACTATACGATAGTCTACGCTGTATCCCGTAGTTTATCAATCATGTCACTATACGATAGCCTACGCTGTATCCCGTAGTTTTCATAATGAGTTTCTTGCATTCAAAATGTACATACACCAAAATGCGTAGCAACAAAACCCTTTGTTAAAAAACTGGAAGCAAATAGCATCGACCCCTGTTTCCCTTCCTCTTATCGAATCTCTGACAGCTAGGAAACTTGTCGAAACTCTGACAACTAGGAAACTTATCGAATCTTTGGCAACTAGGAAACTTGTCGAATCCCTGGCAACTAGGAAATGTATCGAATCCCTGACAGCTAGGAAACTTATCGAATCCCTGGCAACTAGGAAACTTATAGAATCCCTGACATCTAGGAAACTTATCGAATGACTGACAACTAGGAAACTTGTCGAATCCCTGGCAACTAGGAAACGTATCGAATCCCTGGCAACTAGGAAACTTATCGAATCCCTGGCAACTAGGGAACTTATAGAATCCCTGGCAACTAGGAAACTTATAGAATCCCTGACAACTATGAAACTTATCGAATGACTGACAACTAGGAAACTTATCGATTCCCCTGCAACTGGTAAACGTATCGAATCCCTGGCAACTAGGAAACTTTTCGAATCCCTGGCAACTAGGAAACGTATCGAATCCCTGGCAACTAGGAAACTTATCGAATCCCTGGCACCTAGGAAACTTATAGAATCCCTGATAGCTAGGAAACTTATCGAATCTCTGGCAACTAGGAAACGTATCGAATCTCTGACAGCTAGGAAACTTATCGAATCCCTGACAGCTAGGAAACTTTTCGAATCCCTGGCTACTAGGAAACTTATCGAATCCCTGGCAACTAGGAAACTTATCGCGTCTCTGACAGCTAGGAAACGTATCGAATCTCTGTATATTATATTTATGGTGATGTTATGACTTGATTATGCTGAGGTAATTATAATGATGATGAATGGTGAGATGATGTTATAATGGTTTGAAGAGGATGATGATGATAATGATGATGATGAAGTAGTGTAATGATGATGATGATAATTATGAAACGATAATGATGATGATGGAATAGTGTAATGAATGATAATGATGATGATGATGATGATGATGATGATGATGATGATGAAGATGAATGGTGAGATGCTAAAAGATAATGAGTACGATAATTATCATGAAATAGTGTTGATGATGATGATGATGATGATGATGATGATGATGATGATGATGATGATGATGACGACGATAAATAGTGTACACGTGATCCAGAAACTTATTAAACGAAGCGTTGCATATTTTAAATTGCTTTTGTAAAATATCAGGACTTAAAGAAGATAATGATAAAACTAAAGTCATCTAGATCGGTAGCAGGGAAGATGGAAGCTGAAATTGAGAATAAGTGGGGTTCGGGTTGGCAAAATTCTATTGGCAAGGTGTTTATTTTTTAGTTTATCTAGATGACGCAGGATTTTAAAACACCTTAGTCAGTTAACACTATTTAAACAAACCTTTTATCAAAACTGAACTTTCTATGCATATCTGTTTCTACACCGGACATTTTACTAAACCGTTGAACAATACTTTCTTCAATTTGACATTAAAAATCACGAGTGGACAAATCTAAAGGAGTCTTTATTGTCCACAGCTATGTAAATGGAGATCTTAAAATGTTTTATGTTAAACATTGTGTAACCAGCCTGAGGATTACTCAAGATAATGATAGATGCTGCACCGATAGTTTTGAAACAGAACGTTTCCCCGACATCAACATATCAAAGGTACTAATTTCACTAAATGAATTTAAGAACAGAAATGTCTTTTAGAAAAAAATGTTTGTTATGCATGGGTAGACATTTCAGAAGAAACACAACTGCAAGTTCAAACTATTGAGCAGTTTTATACACTTCTTATTTGGTATTGACCAATTTTCTTCAATTAAAATATGTTGGTGGGTTGTTGGTTTTTTTTATCAAAAAATGGATAAAAAAGTGTTTAAAACTGTGTAATCTTCCTGACAAAGACAATTATTTTTTCCTTTACAGACATCAATCTAAAATTCAATATCGGTTCGGAAAACTTCGTAATTGATCATTATATGCCAATCAATTAAGTAAAGATATAGGCAATGTAACTTGAATTTTACTGCTTAAACACTGTCGAAAGACCGTATATAGGAAACCATAGCAATGTAAACCAAGAAGTGTATGAATGTTTAATACACTAGATAGTAAACGTAAATGTGTGAAAACAGTTGAAAGGAAATGGAAATCAGTTTTAGAGGCATAGTCTGAAAACGGTCGTGTATGACTTCTTTCAAAAGTACAAAAGATACAACACTAGAGTGGTTCAATACCGGTTAGAGGGTCGTATCCTCCCACAAAAGCATTCCTTAAAAACTATTGGTGTTTCGAATTATGACATTTGTGATACGTGTAACACAGACATTGAAACTATATAACATACTTTCTGGGAATGTGTCAATCTTTCAAACTTTGGCAAGATATAAAAAACAAAAATATACCACAATATAGATGAATTAATTAATTTCAGATTAGAAGCAGTATTATTGGGAGAAACTGGAAATGCTACTTTACCATTAACCTTAACGCTCTCTGTACACACTATTATATATACGCTGTACCAAGAACAAAATATAAGAATCAGTTTAGATGGTTTGATTGAAATTCTAGCATTTCAATATATCACATAAAAGACACAACGTTGTGAAGTTTGTGAATCCAGTACGAACGAGACAGGTACGTGTTCATAACATTAGCTGGTGTTTCGTCTTTCAAAACACTGGAAAATGTATGTGTATCCTTGGTTACATACAGGGCTAGGTATTTTAGCAAGCAGTAAATGTTAAATTAGATGCTTTGTCTGCAGACACAAATACATAGCTTAAATGGTGATCGTTGTTTAGACATTGGGGTGTATGGAATGAAAGATTTGACTCACTCTGACAGAGAATCCAATTCACCAGGGTTTTGTCTTGTCCATTGTCATGCGTCACAGAACCGATCGATATGTTGGATTTCACCTACCTGTTGATAGTAAAAGTTTCTTATTTCTACGGATCATTCGTGTAAAGCTACCTTTGCTTTGTATCTGGAAAATATTTAGACAGCCAGTTACGACATGTCCAGCTGGACTACAGTTGTCTGAGGATTTGGAGTAAGAACTTACCAAAAGCTCAGGTACTTAACCACCTCAGTGGGGAAATAAACGCATATATTCTGATTTTCTGACAGCTGTGTTCATTTCAAAAAGATTTCAAAAAATGTATATCTCAGGTACCAAAAAAACAAAGTAAATGCTATATCTCGTATTCAGGATCATCCAGGTTAATTTATTTGACATAACACTATGGGTGAGCAGCGTTTAGGTACCGTGTTTGAATAGGATATACATTCCGCCATCCTCGATACTTCAGGAGTTATAGTCACTATTATTATCTGCAACACTGGATTATATAGCCTAGCAAAAATGAAGGCACGTGACTAGCTATTTGATTGGCCTCAGATTTTTAAAAAAAACGCCGACTACGCGCTAAGGCTAATAACTGCCCTTGAAGATAGCAATGGAACGACAACCGAGTCAATTTTACCGTTACGCGACCAACAAATTCTTTGGATGTTCACCGAAGGATCAAACTAGTCTTCTCGTCTCATCCACAAGGTGGTTACACTAAGCCATCGATTTTGTCATGCCATATTTCAGAGGTGCAGGGAGCAAAAGCGAGTTTAACCCCTGGAGTATGGAGGATGGGGGTATTGCGACAACTGGCGTTATGTTACCTTCCTGTCTCAACCAAGTAATAGCATCTAAAGGTACAGGTTGATATATTTGCTACGACATATTCCAGGGTGTAGAGAGCGACAGTGGGTGTAGCCCCTGGAGTATTGAGGATGACATGATGCAAATATTCGGCCCTATTGAAGAACAGATAGGCAAAACTACCGTAGTTTTGCAACATCAGTTTCGATGTTGCCATACCCTGTTTAAATCCTAACTAGAACAGCCGGCCATTCAAACATTGCTTAAAGTTAGTTAACTGCTCTATATGGAAACAATCTTTTTATTTTCAAAATTCGAAACGGAAACACTATTTACAGTTGAATTAATAGCTCCACATTCAGACACATTTTAAAGTCTAATGAATAGTTTGAGAGTTTATGGAATACCAAATGTGAATAAAATATCAGTTCAATTTTCACGACATGCCGTATACCGGAAACAGCCGGAAACAACACGGAAATATGGTCTCCGGGGTTCACGTTACTATCACTGAATACAAATATCTGATGGGAGCTTGTGATATTTGTTGTGATATCTGATGAAGGGAGAGCAAAAAAGAGAAAGACAAAGAGCATGATAGTGGAAAAGGAAGAAGCAACGGGTGATAGCAATAGTAAGGTAACATTTTATAGAAAGCAATGTGATATTGTTGAACTGATAATATGAAACGGTTTTCGAGAAAGCAAGTTGATACTGTTTAAATAGCAGGTTGATATTGTTTAGATATCTGTGTGATATGGTTTAAATAGTGACGTGAGTTGTTTAAATAGCAAGGCGGTATCGTTTAGCTATCGAGTTAATATTGTTTTGAAAGCAAGGTTATTATAGATAGCGGATTGATATTTTCAGATAACGAGTTGATATTGTTTAAACAGGAAGATGATACTGTTTACATGGTAGGTTGATATCATTTAGATCGCAAGTTGATATTGTTTAGCAAAGATTTAAAAACAATCATGTTCGAAATTGAACAAAGTAGAAGTAACCTAGAAGTTACACTGAAGAAAGATATCAGAGAGTTGAAACAAAGCCTCGGAGTGACAAGAGAATGTGCTAGAAGGGACAGGTCGAAAGGAAGGGAAAGTCATATACCAGGACGGAGGTCACGTGAATAGAAACTGTTGTTACATGGTGTAGAGCAGGACAACAATGAAAACATTTACACAGTTACTCAGAGTTATAAAACAATAGGCGGCTCCTCGCAATGTAGTAGCAACTAGTGCTCAATTGTATTTTTGGGTATAACTTATGGAAATAATTAGTATGAGATTAACCAACTCTGCGAGTGTTTAGGAGAGAAAACTAAAAAGGATATAGACGAATCGGAAAAAACAGTGATACCCAGAGGAGATTGATATGTTCAAATACGTGGATAAATTAAATAAGGATAACAATATATCGGTAGGGCTTCATGTAAGTTTGTCAGAAATAAAAATGTGCGTTAAAAAAACATTACAATATTTGCTAAATATTCATTACTTATTTTTACATTTTGATAGAGAAGTGATGCTTTATTTAGTTATTTCGAACTGTTTTTCAACAGCAAATCAAGTAGTGACAACAATGAAATTGATGACGTCACAATAGAGATTGATGACGTTACAATAGCAAATATTGTTATAGTCTCATAACAACATTTGCCTTCTCAATACATTGAAACGGAAGGATGCAGAGCCAATGGTTTGACTACTCATTAAGAATACAAAGAGGTTGTTTTCGATTGATGACGTGTTGTATCATCATTATATTCGCTTCAATACCGAAAGTGTAACGATGCGAATTACCATTGTATTCAATGTGATACTTAAGTGTAACCATGTGAACTTATCATTATATTCACTTTGCTACTGAAAGTGTAACGATGTGAATTTATCATTGTATTCACTGCGATACTGTCATTTAAGGACGTGCATCCATGTGTGTAGTGTATGCGTGGATACAGGTTATGTTGGTTTGTTTGCCTCCTTGTTATAGCGCGGATATGATGCCGACTTTATAGTGCTATCTCACTGAATGTCATGCCGAAGGCACCAAACACAGCATTGTATCGGTCAATATATACCTTCTCTGATGTTCTGCCTCGCTCTGTCCCGCTCTCAATCCCCTTCTCGCTCTGATCCGCTCTCCGTCTCCTTCTACTATTGAGCACAGGGACCTGATTATTTGTAACAGCTATATTTGGACCTAAACTAAGGTGTTCAGAGTAATTTTACATGTTTTAAGGGTTTGGATCGACTTTCGGTAAAAATGCCACACCTAATGATTATATACAATAGCGGTCAACTGCATAATAGCTAGAATTCCTGACCTTCCCTTACCAACTTCTATAACAAAACTAAACCCCTAAAACATGTAAAATTACTCAGAACATCTTAGTTTAGCTCAAGATATAGCTGTAACAAATTATCAGGTCCCTGTGCTTTAGAGTTCTACTTTGTCGTACGTATACATATACTAAATTAACCGAGATACGCATCCCTGTACTGGACAGCATTATACATGTATGCTGTCATTTTTGCCTGCCTGATGGTCCATTGCCCGTCAGTTTATCCCAGGTTGCTAACAGCTAACTGCCCCGTAGCTATGCCCTGATACCGGTCTGTACAGTTTTGGCAGATCTGCACTTAATTATTAGGATAATTTATGTCTCCTTTTGGACATATATTCTCGTAGATATGGTAGAAAAGATATTATCATGACACTCTCGACATCTCTAAACTGATTAACTCAGATAGGAAATCTCCTAATACAGCACGATTTGTTATTTTCCCTTTCTGGTAGCTTACAGTATAGCATTCGTCCGTATGTAACATACTTTCAATTCTTGCGACGTTTAACTTATACTCGCCGCTAAATTAAACAAAAAAGTGTTTTAATAGTGACATTAACGTGTCCAAATGACACTTTGATAATTTGTATTCTACTAACACACATATTAGTGTGAAACAAGAGGTCATATATGTACAAACATTGACATGATAAAATACAGTCATCGCACTGTGGGAGAATATTGATCTAAAATATTTAAATATTCATTTCTTGAGATTTTCTAATAAATTGCTTTCCATGTGAAATAACACGAACATTACGGTAAAAAATGACACTCCAAATGATTACATATACAAGGTGTCACCGGAAGTCGATCTAAACCCCTAAAACATGTAAGGATCCTGTTAACACCTTAGTTTAGGTCCAAATATAGCTGTAACAAGTTATCAGATCCTGGTGATGTGTTCCTCTGTTGAGTGTGACCTGCCCCGACACAAGCGTCTGCATCCTTGAAGTTTATTACCTACAAGGCGGTATTCATTATTGCCCTGGCCTCATGTCGAAGGAGGAGTGAGATTCATGCCTTATCTTCTTACCCTTCTTGCCTCCAGTGGTCCAGGAATTGCTCTGCTGTTACCCTTCTCTCTGATCCTGCCTTCATGGCTAAGAATCAGGTTCCTGGCTTCTCGCCCGTTCCTATTAAGATTCCGTCTTCGACTGCCTTCGTTGGGTCTGAGGAACGGGATAGGCTGCTCTGTCCCTGTTGGGATGGGGGGGGGGGGGGGGGGGGGAGGGCGTGGTCCTCGATCTCTGTTCTTGGCCATTAATCAGGGTCAGCAGGATATCTCCTCTCAGTCAGTGTCTAGATGGATCTGTCAGGTCATCAAGTACGGTTACGACCACTCAGATGATCAGATTCGGGCGTTGTATAAGGTGAGAGCTCATGGGATCAGGGCCCTTGCTGCGTCATGGGCCCTCCTCAATGGGTCCCCCTTTCAGGAAGTCAAGTCCGCGGCTTTCTTGCGCGGACAGACTACCTTCACGGATTTTTATCTCCGGTCCTTAGCTTTTCATTCTGATGGATTGTAGTCCCTTGGACCGGTGGTGGTTGCACAGTCTGTGGATGTTCCTCCACTGTAATTCAGTGATTTTGTTTAAATAGTATGCTATCAGGCACCACGGTGTGAACCTGCTCGTTCCAGGGGGAGGGGGGTTCTCGAACCTTTTACCTACCTTGAGCATGTCTCAAGTTTGTTCCGTCAGCCTGGTCTGCTTGGATTCGAAGCCTCCACTACGGCAAGACGAATTCGCATACTAAAGATATGGTAATTATTACTGAAATGAAATTGGGGTTTTTGAAGTAAAATCAATTTTCATGATGTAATACTTACCATAACTTTATAGAGTCCCACCCTGTATTCGTCTATCATCGAGATATTGGTTACGTCACGGTAGGAAGGTAGGGATATTTAAATCTTTTGTTTTTGGGCTACAAAGATGGGTGTAGGTATTGTATGTTGTTTGGAAACAAATATACTTACATGTGCCATAACACGAATACTACACACTAAAATAAACCTTTCACTATTGTGGTATCAGGGAACTTAGGGATTCGTTTACCTGTATTAAGCTGTAGATAAAGGATTGTACTACTCTAGTTCCCTTATCCGTGTTCATTATGTTTGCTTGATAACATATCGTAAACAATTGATACATTATTATGTGTCATGATACTGTTGAAACTGATTCTATTCTGGTTTGTTTTCTAGGTATTCGCTAATTCAATACGTCTGGTATTATGTTGGTTTGTGTTCGCAGTATATTCTAATCCGTTGCATTATGCATACGAGGGCATTTCGAAAAATTAGTTTCAAATCACATGTATCATGTATAAAGTTTTACCTTTCTATTACAATCCTTCGAGGTATACCCCTTGGTAAACTGTCGAGACCCTGCAAGATTGCACAACTAAGAGCAATCCTCGAGGCACATCATTCCCCCCGAGAGCATTTTCTGCAATCAAGGAAACAGGCAGAAGTCACAGGGACTTAGATCTGGTGAATAGGGTGGTGGTCAATCTGTACCTTCTCTTGCTTCAAAAACCTGGCTCTTCCTTAATGACTATAGCTGTTAATAGGACGTACAGCACAAACAAACCAAACCAAGCCAAAATAGTCACCACTTGACCCCAAAAAAGGCACATCGTTGGACATCGGTTTTAGGTCATCTCATTAGCGTCCGCCAAACTTTCACTAGAGAGAAATACATTGTCGGGTGCTGACCGATTTAAAGGGAGTTATGTAAGTAAATAATCTCTTTATGTGATACTGGGCTACATCACAGTGGCCCATGAAAGTGTACCCAATGGATTGTCAGCTTCCACGAGTCAAAGTTTGCTGGCTTATATTACACTCTAGAGGGTTTTAGGAAGTTGTCAATTCTCAAGGTACAACTTAAGTACGAACTTAATAAATAAATAACGTTTGAGTATTAATTTCGGTACCGCTCAGGCTTGGGAGAAGCGGTAGGGTGTGCGTCCTGGATCTGTAGGCTTTAATTTGTTCTAACACTACGATTATTAGCGGGTTAAACTAGCGGGTCAATTGGTTGTCACACCCGACCACACATATATACACAGAGTGGTTATTGCTCAACTGTTATCTTCTTCCATTCAAATCAATGTATTTAAACTCTCGTATATATATATACATTCTGGTCAGGTAGCGGTCAACTGCATAACAGCTCGGCTACCGGACTAGTGAGTACTTCTATATCAAAACGTGAACTAACCAGGCGATATATTAACCCTAGGAGGACAGGGACCGGACAGAAGTGGAAAAGAAGCAAGCAAAAACGGGATATATATACATGTAAGGTATGAATTCTTTACCACTGTATTCAATGCGATATTGAAGTTTAACGATGTGAATTTATCTTTTTATTCAGTGTGATACAGAAAGTGTAACGATGTGAATTTATCTTTATATTAAGTGTGATACAGAAAGTGTAACGATGTGAATCTATCTTTATATTCAGTGTGATACAGAAAGTGTAACGATGTGAATTTATCATTATATTCACCGTGATACTGAAAGTGTAACCATGTGAATTTATCATTATATTCACTGTGATTATGAGGGTGTAGATCTTAATTTATCATTATATTCACTGCGATAATAAAACTGTTAAGATGCGAGTTGGTCATCATAGTATGGCTAGTATTATATACAATGACTGGTCTCTATTTTGTTTGACAGGCGGCTGTATTGTATACCTGTCCCTGTGCTGTATCATTATGATTGGAGCCTCTGTTTTTGTGTGACAGGTTCCTGTGTTGTAAATGAATATGTTTGGTCCCTGTCTTTTGTGTGACAAGACCATGTGTTGTATATAATATGTACATAAAAAAAATATCCTGGTACCCGTGTTTTGTGTGACATGACAGCGTTTTGTATATATACATGTATATGCCTGGTTAATCTGTGTGTGACAGGTATATGTGCTATATATAAATGTGTATGGTCCCCGTCTTGCACGTAACAGGTACCCGTGGTGTTAGATATTTTCATTGGGAAACCAATTACCAAACCACACCGGGTGCGGTTTTATCAGTCTTCCGAACCAATTTCATTTAAAACTAGTCTTAAACTGGGTTTTATTAAAAAATAGAAAGTTTACAAAACCAGTTCGAAACTAAAACTAGTTTTGTGCTAACAAATTCGTCTATAGGTAGCAGAGTACAGTAGAAACGACCGGATCCGAAAAATAATGGACATGTTTCAGATAAACATTGATATTGGATTCATCCTGCACAACTCACCTACACATATCGATATATTTATAAACAACATTTTGAATACATTTTTTTTCTTTTTTCTTTTCAAAACGTGATATGCCCAGATTTGGTTACCATATCAACCAGGGGGACGTACACAAATTACAAACTGTTAGTAACAGTGGAAGGGATCTATATGGTACTATAGACACTTTAGTTTAGAAGTTTAGTGAACATGTAAATCTGTCAGTAGCCAAAGCAAACAGACATGTAAGAATGCTTTTTAGGACCTTCAGCTGTGTAAATAAGGCTATGTTCATAACCCTATAGTCAGACCGTATTAAGGACCTCTGAAGTAATATCTGTTAGACTGCGAAAAATCACATAACATGAACATGATGCCCAGGTTAATTTCTTTTCTCCTCTTGTGAAGAAAGTAACCCTTGCGGTGGTGTCGTCCAGACGGGTCTGGATTGCGTCCAATTTAGTCAAAACTGGGTCTTCCGTTGACAGATCGTGAGACTCTCCTGACGGGTGCAGCGTCAAGAAAAGAAATGATGCCCAGGTGATGTAGCGCCACCTGGTGCATACGTAGTAACTTGTCGTTATTCCTTCTGACTACGCTCTGGGCACCCTTGCTTATGTCCAAAGGAGAGCCACTAACGTGGTCCCTGGTATCAAAGACCTATCCTATCATGAACGACTCAAAGCTCTTGGGCTACCGACTAGGGAGTACAGGAGACTTAGGTCAGACATGGTACAAGCTTTCAATTTAATAAATGGGATAGATAACATCAAAGACGACTTTCTCAAAATTAATGTAACAAGAACAACCAGAGGACACAACAAGAAACTAGAAAAACTAAGGTGTAGAAGTAATCTACGTGGCCACTCATACAAGTTAAGAATTATAAACAACTGGAATGGTCTCTTTGACCAAGTGGTAAATGCCTCATCCCTGTTTTCTTTTAAGACCGGGTTAAGCAAACACTTTGAAAATCACAACAAGTTTGGGACCAAGCTTCTACTAACTAGCTGGGGAAACACATAAAGGCTTCCCTAATATCAATTTAAATTTATCATTTTTTAAACCCATGCAACCTTTTAATATCTTCACTTTTTAAGTAAAGTTCATTGACAAATCTGAAATCAATTAATCACAGTGTGTGTATACTTATTAAATAGTATAATGACCCCTTTTTCTGATACTTGTGATTTATAAAGGTCTGTTAGTATTTTTTTATAACTGAATACCCTATTTTAAATGAAAATAGGATGTTTACCACCTACTGCTCATGTACACAAATTTCACTAGTATCGAGTAATTAATGTCTACTCTCAATGCTTCCAAATGCAACCGGAAGTGGAGTGGATTACACCCTAAAGCACATTAAGAAGCAATCCGACACTTACAACGGTGTCAACTACAATGAATCAATGATCATAACTGGCCTGGGTCCTCTGTGTGAGACAGTTCACATTCGCTCTCTACACCGCTGGAATAGGTCATAGCAAAATTGAATGCTCGGTATGCGCCACCTTGATGATGAGACAAGACGACTAGTTCGATCATTTGATAAACATCACAAGAATCAGCCTAGCGATTGGTCAGATTTTTTACCCGAGACCAATCAAACAGCTGTCTTCGTGCCTTCACTTTTGCTATGACATATCCCAGGGGTGCAGAGAGCGGAAGTGAGCGTAACCCCTGGATATCGAGGATGATCTAACATGTATGAGAATAACACTTTTTATGTAAGATAACCAACTCCTTTAGTTTCCACCCATCCGCGATATCCAGTGGTTACACTCATTGATACTAATGACATAATTTATCGAAATGCCCTCGTATGCATAATGCAACGAATTAGAATAAAACCAGACTTGCCGAATAAGCGGTTACTGAGAACACAAACCAAAATAAAACCAGGCGTATTGAATAAGCGATTACCTAGAAAACAAATCAGAATAGAATCAGTTTCAACAGTATCATGAAAAATAATAATGTATCAATTGTTTACGATATGTTATCAAGCGAACATAATGTACACGGATAACGGAACTAGAGAAGTACAATACTTCATCTACAGATAAATACAGGTAAACGAATTCAAACTGTCTCCTTAAGTTCACTGATACCACAAAAATGAAAGGTTTATTTTAGTGTGTAGTGTGCGTGTTATGTCACATGTAGGCATATTATCACATAGTGTTATGACTGTATTTTATCATGTCAATGTTTGTACATATGTGACCTCTTGTTACACAAAAAAGTGTCTGAGTAAAATAAAAACCGGACGTCAACAACACTGTATGATCAAAGTGTCATTTGGACACGCTAATGTGAGTATTTAAATATCTTCATATTTAATTTAGCGGCGAGTATAAGTTAAACGTCGCAAGAATTGAAGGCTGTTTGTTACATAATCTCCAGAAATTGTTACCAAATACTGTTGGGGTAGACTGTGGGGTACAATAGACGTCTGAGACTCTATTTTACAGTTTTGTGGACTAGATCTATAAGCACAACATGCTCGTGACGTTTTTGTAATCAAGTATGTGTGTATCGTACTGAGAAAATCATTTGTGTATTGAAGAATATACCTCCAATTCTCTGTACCGTACACGAAGGATCCGACACACTTTGTAGACCAAAGTAACCATAGGCACATTCAAATGTACAACGATTGTAGTTTATCTCCATATATATACATGTATAAAGAATTGTTCCAACGCCATATTTATCTACATGTAGAGAGATTTAAAACAACGCATACGTGTGTCGGGGCAGGTCACACATAACAGAGGAACATATCACAAGTACCTGAAAATTTGTTACAGCTATATTTGGACCTACATGTTTTAAGGGTTTAGATCGACTTTCGGTAAAAATGCCACCCCCAATGATTATATACGATATCGGTCAACTACATAATAGCTAGACTACCTGACCTTCCCTTGCCAACTTCTATAACAAAACTAAACCCCTAAAACATGTAAAATTACCCTGAACACCCTGGTTTATGTCCAAATATATATGTAACAAAGTCTCAGGTCCCTGTGCTTTAGATGTATGCTTTCATTGGTGCCTGCCTGATGGTCCATTGGCCGTCAGTTTATCCCAGGTTGCTAATAGCTAACTGCCCCGTAGCTATGCCCTGATCTGCATTTACTTATTAGGATAATTTATGTCTCCTTTTGGACATATATTCTCGTAGATATGGGAGAATTGATATTATCATGAAACCTCTCGACATCTCTAAACTAATTAACTCAGATAGGAAATCATCTAATACAGCACGATTTGTTATTTTTCCTTTTTGGTAGCTTACAATATTTATCAAAACGTCAGTATAATTTCCTATTAGGGTTCGTCAAATGTTATTCAATTATCATATCAACATGTTTTTGTTTAAGTCCGGTTATCAGTTCTACTCCCCGTCTAGTAGGCGGCAGGTCCCCTTGATGTTATATATGTTCATATACGTGTGACCTGTCACGACACACGTGTACGTTGTTCTTTGTTTTAACTCTGTTCATATATATATATATATGGCTTTTGAACACTTCCTAGTTAGTCATAAATCAGTGGATAAACTACACTCGTTGTACATTTGAATGTGTGTATGATAACTTTGGTCTACAGAGTATGTTGGATCCTTTGTGTACGGTACAGAGATATAGCGGTTTATTCTTGAATATACCCAGACTTAATCACAAAACGTTACGACCATGTTGTGTTTACAGATCTAGTCCAATAGAGTCTCCTCAAACGTAACACACACTTCTACTGTTCTATAAATCTACCAAAATAACATTTGGTAACAATTCCTGGAGATTATGCAACAGCCTTTCAATTCTTGCGACGTTTAACTTATACTCGCCGCTAAAATAAACATGAAGATATTTAAATACTCACATTAACGTGTCCAAACGACACTTTGATCATACAGTGTTGTTGACGTCCGGTTTTTATTTTACTCAGACACATTATTGTGTAACAAGAGGTCAAATATGTACAAAAATTGACATGATAGAATAATCATAGCACAATGTGAGGATATTGATCTAATGTATTTAAATATTCATTTCTTGAGATTTTCGAAGAATAAACATACGTGTGCCATAACACGAATACTACACACTAAAAATAAACCTTTCATTTTTGTGGTATCAGTGAACTTAAGGAGACAGTTTGAATTCGTTTCCCTGTATTTAACTGTAGATAAAGGATTGTGCTAATCTAGTTCCCTTATCCGTGTTCATTATGTTCGCTTGATAACATATCGTAAACAATTGATACATTATAATGTTTCATGATACTGTTGAAACTGATTCTATTCTGGTTTCTTTTATAGGAAATCCCTAATTCAATACGTCTGGTTTTATGTTGATTTGTGTTCGCGGTAACCGCTTATTAAGCAGGTCTGGTTTTATTCTAATCCGTTGCATTATGCATACGAGGGCATTTCGAGAAATTATGTCATTAGTATCAAATCACATGCATGATGTTTATAGTTTTACCTTTCTTTTACAACCCTTAGAAGTATACCCCTTGGTATACTGTCGAGACCCTGCAAGATTGCACTGCCCAGAACAATCCTCGAGGCATACCATTTCCCAGAGAGCATTGTCTGCAATAAAGTAAACAGGTAGAAGTGACGGGGACCTAGATCTGGTGAATAGGTTGGTGGTCAATCTGTACCTTCTCTTGCTTCAAAAACTAAGCTCTCCCTCAATGACTATAGCTGTTAATAGGACGTACAGCACAAACAAACCAAACCAAATCAAAACAGTGGCCACTTAACCAAAAAAGGCACCCCGTGTACATAATCAACTTCGGACAACGATTTATTATGTATCAGCGGTAATCACTCAACTAAGACGCGGCTATAATATATCTTGCACACACCATTTAGTTTTTCGTAGGCACGCGCTATAACAATATTCTACCCTGTATATCGCTGTAAACGGATCTTTTTGCCGGTGCTCGACTGTAGAAATATTTGCTAGCTTGATCTCACCGAAAAGAATGAATACATAGAATTGTAAATTACTTGAAATCGTGTGTGTGGCTTTATTGTCTTCCTGACACTTTATATAGACAGTGCAAGTCAAGCTAGTTTCAATTGTCATATACAAAGCTTACAAATTGAATTTACTGTTACTTATTTTTCAAATGTAAGTTGACCAGACTTTGTACTCCTAAGTGACGTATGCTGTTGACACTCCTGGTCTTATTTTGTACGTTAAAGGCACTTGTCTCAGTAGAAAAGAAAACGCTGTGGTATATAGCTTGTCTACATGTGTTGACGCTGTGGTATATAGCTTGTCTACAGGTGTTGACGCTGTGGTATATAGCTTGTCTACAGGTGTTGACGCTGTGGTATATAGCTTGTCTACAGGTGTTGACGCTGTGGTATATAGCTTGTCTACAGGTGTTGACGCTGTGGTATATAGCTTGTCTACAGGTGTTGACGCTGTGGTATATAGCTTGTCTACAGGTGTTGACGTTGTGGTATATAGCTTGTCTACAGGTGTTGACGTTGTGGTATATAGCTTGTCTACAGGTGTTGACGTTGTGGTATATATCTTATCTACAGGTGTTGACGTTATGGTATATTTCGTCCTTGTGCGTTGACAGTTATGTATATTTTGTCCTTGTGTATTGACGGTATGGTATATTTTGTCTTTTGTGTTAACGTTGTAGTATATTTTGTCCTTGTGTGTTGACAGTTATGCATATTTTGTCCTTGTGTATTGACGGTATGGTATATTTTGTCTTTTGAGTTAACGTTGTAGTATATTTTGTCATTGTGTGCTGACGGTGTGGTATATTTCGTCCTTGTGCGTTGACAGTTATGTATATTTTGCCCTTGTGTGTTGACAGCTATGCATATTTTGTCCTTGTGTTTTGACGGTATGGTATATATAGCTTGTCTAAAGGTGTTAACCCTGTGGTATATAGCTTCTCTACAGGTGTTGACGCCGTGATATATAGCTTGTCTACCGGTGTTGACGCTGTGATATATAGCTTGTCTACAGGCGTTGACGTGGTGGTATTTAGCTTGTCTACAGGCGTTGACGTGGTGGTATATACCTTGTCTACATGTATTGACGTTGTGGTATATTTTGTCTTTTGTGTTAACTTTGTAGTATATTTTGTCATTGTGTGCTGACGGTGTGGTATATTTCGTCTTTTGTGTTAACATTGTAGCATATTTTGTCATTATGTGCTGACTGTTTGGTATATTTTGTCTTTTGTGTTAACATTGTAGCATATTTTGTCATTATGTGCTGACTGTTTGGTATATTTTGTCTTTTGAGTTAACGTTGTAGTATATTTTGTCATTGTGTGTTAACCGTGTGGTATATTTTGCCCTTGTGTATTGACGGTATGGTATATATAGCTTGTCTACAGGTGTTGACGTGGTGGTATATAGCTTGTCTACATGTATTGACGTTGTGGTATATAGCTTGCCTACAGGTGTTGACGCTGTGATATATAGCTTGTCTACAGGTGTTGACGTTGTGGTATATAGCTTGTCTACATGTATTGACGTTGTGGTATATTTTGTCCTTGTGTGTTTACGATGAAGCATTTTGTTCTAATGTGTTGACGTTGTGGTATATAGCATGTCTACAGGCGTTGACGTTGTGGTATATAGCTTTCCTACAGGGGTTGACGTTGTGGTATATAGCATGTCTACAGGCGTTGACGTTGTGGTATATAGCTTGCCTACAGGTGTTGACGTTGTGGTATATAGCTTATCTACAGGTGTTGACGTTGAAGTATATTTGGTATATCTATTGGCGAGGTGGTTTATTTTGTCCTTGTGTGTTGACGATGAAGCATTTTGTTCTAGTGTGTTGACGTTGTGGTATATTTTGTCCTTGTGTGTTGACGTTGTGGTATATTTCGACCTTGTGTGTTGACGTTGTGGTATATTTTGATCTTGTGTGTTGACGTTGTGGTATATTTTGTCCTTGTGTGTTGACGTTGTTGTATATTTTGTCCTTGTGTGTTGACGGTGTGGTATATGTTGTCTTTTGTGTTAACCTTGTAGTATATTTTGTCATTGTGTGGTGTCGTTGTGGTATATTTTGTCTTTGTGTATTGACGGTATGGTATATTTTGTCTTTTGTGTTAACGTTGTAGCATATTTTGTCCTTGTGTGGTGACGGTGTGGTATATTTTGTCCTGGTATTGGTATATTTTGTCCTGGTATGTTGACGTTATGGTAGATTTTGTCCTTGTGTGTTGAAAGTTTTGCATTTTTTGTCATTGTGGGGTGACTGTGTGGTATATTTTGTCCTGGTATGTTGGCGTTATGGTATATTTTGTCCTTGTGTGTTGACAGTTATTCATATTTTGTCCTTGTGTGTTGACAGTTATGTATATTTTGTCCTTGTTTATTGACGGTATGGTATATTTTGTCCTTGTGTGGTGACGGTGTGGTATATTTTGTCCTGGTATGTTGACGTTATGGTATATTTTGTCCTTGTGTGTTGACAGTTATGTATATTTTGTCCTTGTGTATTGACGGTATGGTATATTTTGTCTTTTGTGTTAACGTTGTAGTATATTTTGTCATTGTGTGTTGACGGTGTGGTATATTTTGTCCTTGTGTGTTGACAGTTATGCAGATTTTGTCCTTGTGTATTGACGGTACGGTATATTTTGTCTTTTGTGTTAACGTTGTAGCATATTTTGTCATTGTATGCTGACGGTGTGGTATATTGTCCTTGTGTGTTGATGATGTGGTATTTTGGCCTTGTGTGTTAACGTTGTTGAATAATTTTAAGTTGACGCTTTGCTATATTTTGCCGTTGTCTATTGTCGCTGTGGTATATTTGGTCTTTGTCTATTGACGCTGTGATGTATTTTGTCCGTTGTCTATTGAAGCTATGATATATTTTGTCGTTCGTCTATTGACGCTATGGTACAATTTTTCATTGTCGGTTTAACCAGTGGTTTATGTTTTTCAATGTGTGTATTGACATTGTGGTATATATATTTATTATTAATATTTTCTTTTCAAAATCCTCCTCACATTTAATTTGAGGTTTTTTGTCTTGGTTAGTGATCCTATTTGCTGTCGTTGGATCTGAAAACAAAAATATCACAAAAATAAATACAATTTGGCTGATAATGTTCGGCTCGATTTACAATACCGAATATATCAAATAGCCGACGTATACAAATGTTATGTACATTAAATCATTTTTGGATAGCATGCCTTTAACACCGAAGTTAATTTTACGTAGCGACAATACAATGCATATGTGTGTACTACCTGTAAGGGGGTATATACTACCTGTATAGGGCTACATGTACAGTGTACGGACGATTTAGACATGGATTTACCTGTAACACCGGGGTGGAATAAGGTATGCTAGACACGTTTTATAGATGCTAACTTCAGCACAGGTGATACTGTCGGAGTTGTGATTTTTATAAACATGTATTGCATTGTACTGTAGATGTATTTATCGTTCTATAATGGGTGTTCTAAATAACGGACACATGGACCTGTCTGTGTCTCGTACAGGATGTTTGTTTGAAATAATTATTCTGTTTGGGGAGTATTACCTGACGTTCCATTGGTTAAGATCGGCCCTCTCCTTCCCCCTCCCCCACCTCCACAGACACGCAACTCTCTATGACCCAATACCACTCGCACGGTGGGTTGGGGTGAGTGGGGTGGAGTGGAGTGAGGGTGGGGGTACCGAGTGTTGATCTAAACACATAGAATGTCTAATTATGACCTTTACCTATCAGGATAAGTCCAAACATTCATATCATAAGTGATTCTGAGGTCCCTGAGATAACGTCCTTATAGTCGGATATATCGATCAGGTTATTTGTTTTTTGAAACTGGGATTAAATTGTAAAGAAGTTATTAGTATGTTCCATAACGCAACTAGTCGGATAAGTGGTGATTGGATTAACAAGACTTGACCACGGATTGGTCAACAATTTATCACGGCTTATTTGAATTATAATTAAATCAGTGCTGTCACAATATACCGGTATATCGGAATATGCTAAAAGAATATCGTACCGTGTTACGACATTGGAATACCGGTTTTACCGGTATAGGTGTGGTTTTGTTACTTGCTGTTTATCTCGGGATAAGTTCCATGAATTTTACTACTGTCGTTTTGCACCATCTGAATCAGTTAGGTGTTTGAAAATGATCGAGAGGTATCCTTATTTATCAAGCGTGTAATCTACAGTGGTTCACTGTTATAATTTACATTTAAAAATGAAGACTTTCTAAAACTACCAACAGCATAAGGAATACGAACAAATTGTCTCAAACATGCTAATGTTTGCGTCTAGAAAAAAAGATGTAAAACCGACTGTGCAAGTCGAAGCAAGGTAAAACCTGCAAACCCTTGCGTTTGAAGGTAGTCCCATACTGCAGTATGAATTTGGGTGGAGCTTCTTTTCTTACAGCCAGTTAAGATTAGTTTTTGAAGCGAATCAAAACGCAATGATATTATTTCTAAATATTATGCTGTTGGTATGTCATATTTAGGTATTGACTACTTACAAAAGAAATGTATGTCAATAATGCTTAGAGTTACCGAAAATCACCATGAATGCTACATAATCAATGTAATGTTGACAATTCTCCCGCTCGCCTCGTCTCACGTGACAACATCGTTAGAGGGAAACGTTTATGTACCGCTAGACTGTTCCAGTAATACGGTTTGCACTGACAATTCAGTCACTTCAACGCCACAAATATAGGGAAAACTAACATTTAGATCACTAATAGCTATGAATGTAGACTGTAATATACACATTGAACATCACCATTTCAATATTCATGAGGGAGTGAACGTAAGTTGGTTAAATACAAGTACACCATAAGGTCATTTAGTGTGTGTAACAATGAAGAAATGGTATTCATTCCCTAAACGTTAAATCAAACTGGTGATTATAAAACGACTCTTATGCCTCGATAGACAAATATCTGGATCGCAATCAACTTTACCCTTGGCAGTTATACAATCATGACGGTGACGCTTGATACACTACATACAGCTGTGTATTCAGATGACCATTTTGTCCACGTACTAGAACCTTCTAATATTTCATAAATAACTATTATGTTATTTTGGTATAATGAACACCCCAGTTAACCCTGTATTTGTAATGAAGTCATGAATGAGCAGTTTACCGGAGTAATTTCTGGATTTAATGTACCACCTATTGTTGTACGATGTTCATTCAAATTAAATTGTGAATTAAACGACTGGATTCCAATTCGATGTGAAATGAGCAAATAAAGAAACGAAACGAAACGAAACGACTGTATGATTGCATCTGACGACTTTAAAAATATCTTCTGCAGAATTGGAAATATTTCTCACCCCTGCCCTTTACCACGTGATAGCACGCTCCATACATACTATTTCAGTGAGATGACGCTCTAAAACCTAGAGTGCCAAGACCACAGGGACCTGAGAATTTGTTACAGCTGTATTTGGACATAAACTAAGGTGTTCAGAGTATTTTTACATGTTTTAGGGGTTTATATCGTTGTTGGAGGAAATGGAGTTTATGTCTGCGGAAGGAGAATACATTTTACGTGCATATAGGCGGTTTTTAAAAGAAAAATGATCAATCTTTCCAACGGTACTAAGCTTTTCCCCGTAAATCAACTAGAAATGTTTTTTTTGATGTAAGAAATCTAGACATCTAGAGCTTTCCTCCCTTCTCAAAAATATGATCATTGGGGTGTCATTTTTACCGAAAGTCGATCTGAACCCCTAAAACATGTAAAATTACTCTGAACACCTTAGTTTATGTCCAAATAGAGCTGTAACAAATTAGCATGTCCCTGTGGCCAAGACCACCCTCACCCCTAGCCATTCTCCAACATCCAACCCCCAACCAACCCTTAATCGTGTTCACATATTTCTGAGGAGGTTGACGTAATAAACTGTTTCTATTTTTGTTTTAGGTTAACAAAATGCTAGAACCCCCGCCATACTCGCCCCACCCCGCGGGCACATCCATAGTCACAACACCTAATAACATATCCCCTCCCCCGGAATACCTGTCTGCAGTCCTCCAAGGTAAGCAAGTTTACTGTGAGATTTTACAATTCAATTCAAATATATTTATTAAAGTGTCACATGTTATCATACATATATGTAAAACATCAAATTGTACACGTGTTAAAATAACCCATTTACACCATTCCGATGTCCATTCTTAAGTAAGAATTAAAAGCTAAAATACCTTTTAACCTTTTTTTTGCTCAGAAAGTTTTGTACTTCCCTGCATTCCCATAAAACGTGGGTAATTGTCTCCCTTTCTATGATACAAAAAAAAGCACAGTGTGGGTTATTTACAAGTCCAATTTTGTATAATGATGAATTCCCTTTTACCTGTTAACATGGTCATTGGTACAAAATTAAATATAGAAAATTCACCAAAATATGATTAGAGTACATAATTGTAGATATACACCTATTTCATGTTTATTATAGTCCACAATATACTGATAACGATTAATTTGTATCAGCGAGCAACACATCAGCGCTAACATTGTTCATTTATCACATCTTTTTTATCATTTATCACATCCCACCGTTTTGTTTTCTGGTGTTCATCTAAATTACCCTGTGAATTAAACGATTGGGTTCAAATTCGATGTAAACTGTTCAGTTAACTTACAATAAAATAATCCTGCTGTAACCGACCTGATACGACTGTATGATTGCATGGGATAATCTATTTTTTTGTAAATACGCCCAAGTCATACTTATATCAATTAATGCAATATGACTTATCATAATGTCATAACATGATCATGAAATGACGGCTGGAATAAAAAGAGCGCGAAGATGGTGAAATTTTAGTGAAATGGAAATTTATACAAGATTCATTTGCAATGAATAACGCCCAAATACGTCCTCGATACTGTCAAAGCTGATTTGTAGGCACGCGGCAAGAAATTTGATTAAGAAAAACCTGACCAATCTCTAGGCTGATACATGGGCCTTTGAAGATTACAGTGAAACGACACCTGATTTTAAAGCCAGTAATGTTTACCGTTACGCAACCGAGCGATTATTTTGATGTACGTCTCATACAAAGGTGTCGCACACTGAGCCTTCGGTTTTGCTATGACATATTCCAGGGGTACAGAGAACGTAAGTGAGCGTAACTCCTGGAGTATGTAGGATGACTCAAATACGGACTTAACATACAAATGTAGGGTTTGTTTTGGTGAAATTCATGATTTTAATTTTCGCATAATATATTAACAAACTATCTTCCTAGTGTGTTAAAAGAAATCTACAAATATTTGTACGATGAGTGTTGCAAAAATATTTTGTTTTATTACATCTGTAAGCGACTGGGTTTCCCCTATCATATGACATTATCACAGAAATCTCCCGTACATAACACCCAATGTGACGTCACCCATACGTAATACCCAATGTGACGTCACAGTAACATTGTTTAGTAATAAGATGACACATATTAATGTGACACAAAGGCGGGTTATGATTTTCAAACTAAAAATATTATCTCCGTATATAATCACTCCTGAAGATAAATATATAAGATGTGTATTCTTTTTAATCTTTACTGAAGTGTACCATTTTATTGCCCGTATTCGGGGCATCACGCACGCAATAATTCCCGCTGCATACATGTGTACGACACGAGTTTAAATCACGAGCGAAAAACTAGACACACACAAGGGTGAAATATAGATGCTTTCTGTCATTTGGACTGCTCACTGTATTGTTCCTATCTTGAAAAGGCGGGAGATAAATAAATATGAACTATATTTATATAACAACCATTATGAAACAAGATTTCAACTTATTTTTATCAAACTTGTCGGCACGCAGACGGTCATATAGAAATACAAACTTTATTCATTTTACAACAATTATGAAACAAGTTATTTCAACTTATATTAATCACTCTTGTTAGCCCGGATGTTAGCGCAGGGGTCTTAATGTGGGAGGATACCGGAGTACCCGGAGAAAACACACGTGCCTGCATTCCTTTTCACGTCAGGTCGAGGAATCGCCACCCGACTATCAGAAGGTCTTAGATCGGGAAATCGTGTCTGTCCAGTCAATAACCTTGTTATGATCACAGGGACAGGAATATTTGCTATAGCTATATTTGGACCTACACGGATGTGTTCTTTAGGCTTCTACTTTCGATGAAAAAACGATTAAAGTACTAGACTAAAATAACTAGACCGTAACAAATTATCAGGTCCCTGTGGTTGTGTCGAGACAAGCGCTACCTTTTTATTACCTGGCGTCAAAATCAACTGCGCACGTTTCGTCAATATTGAAGATGTCGCTTTATTTTTACTTCTTTATATCCAACGCAACATAGATATATACGTAGTTATGCAAAATATTGTTCTTTTATATTGGTTTGAAAAAATATCCTTTCACAAACCTGTAATTTAAATATTTGTAATAATTTGTCAAAGTCGTGGAGCTAGTTCTACCAGAATGTAGATAACACGCTAAAATGTTTGTTATTGAGGTTTTACTAACACAAAAGTGAATTGATATTGTTGACGTCATCACTGTTTCTCCAGGTGTACACGTACCGCCCGTAAACAACGTCCCTCCGCCATCACACCATTACCTACCTGATAATAACGAAGGTAAGTGTTGTTACAGGGTCACGTGACGTTTCTATCAGTTTCCATTAACTTGATGTTTAATTGTTGCATGTCTTGGACTGTTGGTCAACGGTCTGGAATGGTCCCAACACAGAATCGTACGAGGACAATTGGTCAGTTCTGGCCTCCAGCCCGTATTAGACAATCAGACGGATATATTGACATTCCCTCTTAAACAATGATAGTAATGATAGATATATTGTCCCATCTCCATCTTACACCGTCACAGTATTATGTTAAAAACATAATATTAATATGTATGTACTTTAATATGATGTGTCTGTGCGCGTTAGCGCTCCAAAAAGAATATGTTCGTTGCCAGCTGCGCTCATTCCACCGTATACGCCTTCAAAATAAAGGTCAATCCTTAGATTTACATACAAAACATGTTAAAATGCTACACTACGCAGAAAAAAAAGTCGAAGCTAGTTGCCACGTTGGTAACTATGGTAGCCCTGGTTGCTAGGGCAATATAGTTCCAGTGAATCTACCACGATATATGAGTAAATTTAGAAAATACGCTGTGAACAACACTAGTTTTTCCCTTTTATGGTTTTTAAATTTTAAATTAAGCAATGTGAGAAGCCCTTCGAACTTTTCTATTCATTAACAACGGTCGTCATGTACGCGCATTGACACACTGCTTATGGAGTGACGCAGTCCGAACGAAGCCGCTATAGTTGACGTTACCGCCGGCAAAGACTTTGATTGTGCATCCATGGAATAAGAAGTTTGTCAGCACCTTTTTGTTGTATAATTAGACATAATGGACCCCGAACATGTTCTATGGATCTAGATGCTGAAAGATCCAAGCATTGGACTGTTATCTCGCTGAAGCGTGAACGGCGCCATATTTGAATCAAGTAACAATCCGCCGAGCCTGTTTTCACTCAATCTCTACCCAGAGTTGTCGTTCCTTTTCAATTAAAGGGAGAGCAAGGACCGTAACTCTGCGTGGAGATTGGTTTTCACTGTGTATACTCTAAAATTATTTATACGCAGTCAGAGTTTACTAAGCTGAAGAAGGGATAGATGTAAATATTGTTGAATAATGTAAAGAGAGGACTTGTGTAGGCTATGCCTCTCTATACAATAAACTTATAATTATTTTATCTTGTTAGTAAATGTAATACTTATACATAAGTATGTAACATTATGATATATATCCTACAACGCCTTTTTTAGGAAGGACCTACTAAGTGCAAATAAGAAATCTGTATTACATTTTGTGTGTTTCATAATTAGCGTAGGTGACATTCAAGTGCAATAACGATTAACTTAATATAATGTTAAACATCTTGACTTTTCGAATTTAGATGACAGAAGTAAGTTTACGTTTGATAACAGTTCTGAGTTAAAACGGTTCTATTCGGTCAGCTCTACTCAATGTGCATGTATAGGAACTGAAGTTGTCTTTTGACATGCAATTTTTTAATACAAAATCACTCTGTTTTTGTGTATAACAGGCATGTACATATGTATTTGGCTGGTCATAACTGCATTATATGTTTTAAATGTATTCTGAATTGTTAAACTTTATTAGTTTCACATAGTTGATTGCCATGAGGATACTTACAGCAAAGGGTTGGACACAAGCTGCATGGACATTATGGACTTACTATGTAAAACAATATCATTTATACAGTGAAATATGGCTAGGTGTAACATGATATCAAATTTATGTATATGGGAGAAAACAAAGAGACAGACAAGCAATGGACTCACTCATGGTTTCAGACAAACAGACAGAAAGACACACGGACGGACGGACTGACGGTCTTTTAGAAGTTTGCATGTATGTGCTGGACACGTAAATTGAACTTGTACTATATTGTATCTTATAAGCTATACGCCTAACAGAAAACACAAATTGATTACAACTAATCACCATTTTTATAGCAGGGTGACTTGTATTTCAGGTATACATGTAGTCTCTAGTGATGTCCTACCACCTGTACCAGACTACCGACGGGAAGCTGGGTCAGGTAGGTCACGTGAGGGTGGGTCATGTTAGTCACCTGATGGTTATTAGATTACGTGGATGTTAGGTAGGACACGTAATACTAGTCTGTGTAGTCACTTAACAGGTTTATAAACCTTTGTAGACAACGGTATTTGGAACTTGACCGCGTTCTATAAATAGATTTTTTTATTTATATATTCTCCCGCAACTACTATAGGTTACCTCACTCTCGATTCATTGGATAAACCTGCTAGGAGTTGGTAAACATGTTTGGTAACCCACTTATGGGTAACACCCTGGACGTTATTTCATTTGTCAATCTTCTAGTTATGACGTCAAGTAACATTGCTCTGTGACGTCATCTTCCATCCGTGTATGGAAATGTCATTTATCTCTACAATTGCGCTGATAAAAATGTCAACAACGATAAGTTAAAACCTTTATGCTTAATAGATTTCCCCAATGGGGGTAACCCGCTGTTGACAAGAAATGCTGAACGTTAAGCAGTGAATAACTTGAACATTGTTAAGGACTTTGGTATGTCCCGGCCGGGGAACAGCACCCGTGACCTTCCTCACTTTGACAAAAGCTCAACGCTAAGACCAAAATTGAGGAATTGCCAAGTGAGGCGTTCGGAAACGAAAATGTTGCTAGAAACTAAAAGAAATATAAAGATCCAAAATGTTGCAAATGTGCAGCAGAGTTACACAAAAGTAGATCTCCAGGTTAACAAGGGGTTCCCAATTGTTTGCTTCTTACAGCATACAGTGGGTAGCAGCGGGTATATGTTCTTTTCACAATTCCATGAGTTGTCTTATGATTTGTCCTTTAGAATCGCAACGTCCCATATGAGTTTATATCGTTTAATTTATTCCTCAGAACCCCCGCCGTCGTACGAATCCCTGTTCGGCCGGGTGAAGGCCGCACAACAGTCGTCCAACTCCAGTTTTGCTCTGTGTAGCAAACTATGTGGAGTTTTCCTTAGCTCAGGTGAGTTGAATAATCCTCGGATCAGGAGATTTGACTTTTCTCCTGGCTCAGGTGAAAGAACTAATCACCTCCTCTGGTGAGTAGAATGTTTTACCGGCTGGTGTGAGAGTTCTACCTATGGTAAATGCGTCATGTTTTTTTCTCTCTCGAACGTCATCATAGTGGAGACTTAGAAAGTAAAACTTAAGTTGAAATTAGTAAAACTCTAATGAAGTAAGTTGAGGTCTGTAAAAGGCGGTGTGTACTAACTTCAAAAACACGAACTTCCTGTGCTTGTACTTGTGTACTTCCTGTGAGTGTGTGTACTTCCTGTGAATGTGTGTAGCTCATGTGAATGTGTGTAGCTCATGTGAATGTGTGTACTTTCTGTGAATGTGTGTACTTCCTGTGATATGTGTACTTCCTGCGCGCGTGTGTACTTCCTGTGAATGTGTGTACTTTCCTGAAAATGTGTTAGCTTTCGTGGAAATGTGTGTACTTCCTTTGAATGTTTTTTTACTTCCTGCACATCCATATCTCTATAGCTATATAGGATATTCTACACATACCATGGTAGTGTTGATGTAGAAGGTGAAGTACGTACATGTTCGTGTGAACGTTCCTCCTTTAAATGTGTGTACTTCCTATACAAAAAAAGTGTAGTTCCTAGAAAAGTGTATTCGTCATGTGTATGTGTGTACTGACTGTATATGTATATACTTCCGGTCATCTAGTATGTAATGGTTTCAAACTCATTCTTGGGAACACAGGGACTTGTTACATATTTTGATGAAAAAGTAGCGTCCGTGTACAGGTTTGATATGATGTTCTGACGGTAACTCACAGTAACATGAACATATCCCTGAGTTATATCATTGCCAATACATAATATCGTGATACAGTAACCGTATGCTACTTATGTTTTCCAGCCTTCTGTTTGATTGTTATGGCCGTCCTCTCAGCATTACCAGTGGCGGAAATAGTCATCGGTAAGTATATAGATTTAGACATGTTTGTCCTGCATTTTGGATATACTACAAATTTTTCATTAAGGATTTCGATCGAACATAAACTCAAGTTTGATAACTCCTCGGATGAGTAAATTCAGTTAGATCGTCCCTGTTTGACCATTTTTTACTGCGAAATTAGTGCACATTTTACATCCTTTAACGGCATAAATCCGTCTTTTGTAATACTTGTAACACAAAAAGTGGACGAGGTACGTTTCTTTTTCTCTTGTACTTACAATAGTCTGTCTGTCTGGCTATGTACCTAAGTTCATAATAATACTAATGTATTGCTTTTTTCTTGTTTTGTTCATTTGAAGTTCGATCCTTTGAATGTTTATTGTTTGGATGGAAAATGCAATAAAATTTAGATTTAAAATTTAACTTTACATGTTGTTTTCCTTACAGGTGCGGTATATATAAACGACTGTCCAGTCGCTAAGTACGTCCCCGTGTACTTGGTGGTAATAGGCGCAGCATGTCTTGTCAAGTTCCTGTCCATCCTTGGTCAGAATATCCATAACCGGCAGTTCGAGAATGAGGAAGGTCATATCAAACGAACGAACGGATTTGATCAGGTCCTCAACGTCTTTCTCCTAGTCTGGTTTATACTAGGTACGCATCATACGTGCAAATGAAGCGCAGTTAGAAAAACATATACATAACATGATAAATAGTGAGTACACGTACACGTCTATAATAACTCGCCGGGATATACCGGTTCGTACTTCAGAATCCCTGTTCCACTGGACTTTGGTTGATCGTATATGAGCACAGTCGGGCCAGGACACTTCCATTGACCAGGTTGCTCAGTCGGTTAGAGCGATAGTATAACAATCTGAAGACCTGGGTTTGAATCCCGGTTGAGCATTGCTGATCTTTTACACTACTCAGAACACTGTTGTTTGTAATATATTGTGTTTGTTTCATTTTTTATTTTATTTTTATAAAAATCCCTCAGGGGGTGGTTTTCTTTCAGAAGTGATTTACCAAAGTTATCGTCATGCCGGAAAACAGTTTCCAGTATGTAGTTATAGTTGGCATTGTGACGGGGGTCCTTAAGGAGGGATACTAAACACTTTGTCAAGTGTTTTGTTCATTGCAGTTCGATGTGTGGGAGACATGTTTTGCTCGTGCAGTTTAGATTGTTTTCTGTGTCACATGGTTTCGATTTTGTTAGACTTCTACGCTTAACCATTGTTGCTTAATAACAGGGAATGTAATTATCATTGTATGAAAATGAAAAAAATAATCCAAAGGGAAGTAACTCTAAACCAAAGCAAATCTGTTGAACCGTCGTTTACGGAATAACCGACGATTCCCGATTGCCTTTTGATTTACTTTATTTCTAAGGGAGAATACAGCTCCGAAGTGGGCATCTTCTTCTTGGTTATAATTTCCCTTCACCTTAAGCCCTATTTGTATCAGACACTGGCCAAACTATTTAATATTTCAATTTGTATTTAAATATTTTGTTTTGTGTTGTAGGTAACCGGTGGGTGTACGGGACACATTCTGTGTGGGTGTCTGATCCTCTCTCAGCCAACTATTGCCACCCAACCCTCTACTACTTCGCTTACTGGAGTATAACGTCGTTTTACATCTTCTGTGGCGCAGCGTGTGTGTGTATATGTATCCTGTCGTGTATATGTGGCCACAGCAAGGGGCAGACGTAACATATGTCTCTGGACAGACGGACATAGCAACTGTCTCAATGAAAAAACGGACGTAACACATGTCTCAAAGGACGGACGAGATACCTGTTCCACTTTACACACGGACGTAACACATGTCTCATAGGACGGACGAGATACCTGTTCCACTTTACACACGGACGCGACGCATGTCTCATAGGACGGACGAGATACCTGTTCCACTTTCCACACGGACGTAACACATGTCTTATAGGTCGGATGAGATACCTGTTCCACTTTACACACGGACGTAACACATGTCTTATAGGACGGATGAGATACCTGTTCCACTTTACACACGGACGTAACACATGTCTCATAGGACGGACGAGATACCTGTTCCACTTTACACACGGACGTAACACATGTATCATAGGACGGACGAGATACCTGTTCCACTTTACACACGGACGTTACACATGTCTCATAGGACGGACGGGATACCTGTTCCACTTTAAACACGGACGCGACGTATGTTTCAGTGGACAGACACACGTAGCATCTGTATCAGCGGAAGAACATGCATAAAACCTATCGGGACAAGATACAAGAATGTTTATTTAACGTCGCATATTTAAGATAATAAACATTAGCACTGTAGTGCTATTCTTGTGACAAACAATGGATACAAATAAGAAATAACATGGATAAACAACATGCAGGTAAACAGACAGGCCTAGCTGTTTGGCCGATAACCTTTTTGGGTCAGATCTGTGATATTTTTTACCAGCATTCCGAGGACAAGTGTCTAGCATCGTCATTGTGTTGTTTTTAGTGACCGCAATGACCGGAACTGATTTGTACGCACATGTCATGTGACATGCTACGGTCCAGGATTGGTTGTCATTTCTATGCTATAAGCAATCGTGATATTCGTGTTTGCTTTTTTATATTTCTGGAAATGCTTCAATAACGTTCATCCCCAATACACGCGCTTCCATCCCATTTACGCGTGTATCAAACTTACATCCCATTTACACGTGTATCAAACTTACATCCCATTTACATATGATCAAACTTGCATCCCATTTACACGTGTAACAAACTTGCATCCCATTCACACGTGTATCAAACTTCCATCAAATTTACGCATGTATCAAAATTCCATCCTATTTCACGCGCGTCAATAGCGTTCATCTCCATTACACGTAAACCGAATAATTCATTACAAAACAATAGAATTTGTGATAGAGGTTATTCCTTCCGATAATGTAGTATTTACATATCTACATAAATTACTTTTTATCGAATAGCATACAGTCTTTATATTATACAATCATATAAAATACGTTGATTTTTAATCTAAAACACAGACGCTGTTCAACAAATTGTCGCACCTTAATGGACTACATAGCAAGTTCATAATTTCACCTGGAATATATCACAACTGATTTTTATATTTTACTTTTTAAGCATATGTATGTTATTTTAACATTCTATCGTGTGATGTACTTAAAAAATATTGCATGCCCTACATGAGAATGATATCAATATGAGAAATGTGTTTTATCAAGGACGTACACAGACAAAATTCGATTACAGGTCAAAAATTGACCTAGATTCGACCTGAGAATAATGTTGATGTCAGGTCAGATTCCGATTATTTTTTGCCATCTTTTTCAATTATTTTGATAGCACAGAGTTCTAACAAGGCAGGTAGGCAGTAAAATAGTTCCTGACCTCCCCCGTACTTCCTGGTTCTGGAGCCATTGGATACACATCTCTCAATGGGTCAATGGAGCCATGTATGTTGAACATTTTGTTTTAGCAAAAGCCACCGTCATGCGATCGTCATGTGAGGAAAATTTACATTCAGGAACAGTTAAAACTAAAATTTACATAAAGAAATTTGGCCTGTGTAGTAAGGTGTAAATGTATATACCATAGGAGAACGCAGTATATGTATAAATATATAAGTGTTTGCGTGTTTTATTAAACCGTTATTCGCATTACCCAAAGTCTTTTGTATACAAGTTTGTACTTAAAGGTTTGCCCTGTGTATTATAAGTGTAGATAACTTTGATTTATGTGACGCGGTATCGCTATGGATTTTCGTTCAACATGTCCAGCCCTGTTCGCCACCAGCAGATCCTTTTTGTTTTGCATAGCTTTCTTTTAGTATAGGAGAACCAGCATACCCTAGTAAGTAGCTGGAGATATTTGTGCGTGTGTACTGTGGTCTACTCGTTATGACTCCGTATTTCCAACGGCTCAGTTACTGAAGCACAGAAACCTCTATACTTAACCAAAACAGGAACGCATGTATTATTGTTATACAATTAAAATATGTGGTGGGAGAGGATGCCGGTTGAATGGAAACCCATGTAAATCACAACTATATCGATACAATGCCCAGATATCGATACAATGCCCAGATATCGATACATCACACATATACCGATATGTCAAACAGACATCGATACCTCAAACGGGTATCGATAAATCAACATATCCATACATTACACTGATATCGATACAAAGATAATTTCTACTTTCTGTTATATATGTGTGCAATTTAAGCAATAAAATGTGTTTCGTATTTTTGATATATATTTTTGTTATATTTTCTGCTGGGCTATTGAAGTTTATCTGCGTCTACAAAACCTCACCGTGAGAGAGTTACAATGATCAGCTATATACTACGTTATTCCACCTATCGATAGCACGATGGATTCATTTCCATTGATTGTGAATATGAGAATAATCAAGAGGTTTAGAACGACCGCGACAGACCCTGAAAACACAGCGTGATAATTCATTAATATCATTGTTTTGGAGCTCGGACGAAAAATATGAACATGAGAGAATTAAGTGTTTTACTTTTTAAGACGCCTAATTGTTTCAAGTGTAGAAGTTGGGTTTACTATCAAACGAAGTAACCTGTATCCCGATTTTATTAAAATGCTGTTAAATACGGTATTATTGCTATGATTTTACGAACACATTACGACATCCGCCGACGAACTGCATCATGTCGATAAATCGACGACTAGATTGCTTCACAGTGGCCAGGTGGGATAAACAAGATACAAGTTTTGTTTAAATGCATTTCAGAAAAAAATGAAATATTGACATGTCTTCCAAATATACGAGTTTCTTCCCTGAAGTAATCTCTTCAAATGTGATTTTAACACTCATTGATTAACTAAAATATTTCTAAAATGAACATCGTCGATAAACCTATGGTTAATTGAACATTTTTCTCCATACTCCAGTTCGGCATCAGTATTTGTTTTTCTTCTGAGCAACACTATACACGTGGCAAGGGGGGTAACTCAAACAAAAAGATTGGCCTAGTCCGCACCACCTAGAATGTTTGTCACATAAAACACAACAAGGTCATCACACGACATAGCTGAGTATTTATTTTATTTTAATGTGACTTTTTTTCGTGTTAAAAGTCAGGAGTTAATTTAGCGGCAGGTCATACAAACATTAACTATAATCAAGGAATGAGTTGGGTATGTTACACCAGTACTGGGTCAGTACTGCTGGTTTGGCACAATGACGTCACGTCTGATGGCGGGGTTGTTTGCATACAATGTGATGATTTGTCTCTGACATCACGTTCATTATAATCATCAGGCAAGGTTGTCATGCAGGAATATTTCCGGATTGCCAGGACCGCCAACCGGGCAGGAATTTGACGTTGTAATCAACTTCCGGTACCGATTGATAAAGTACTTTTTGAGATCAGAATGAAAATATATCGATTAACATTCAATTAAATAAATAAAAATAACATTAATTAAAATCGAAAATTCCCTGATCACATAATTTTATAAATTACGCTTTTGGAAACATCCTTCTGTCAATTAAATTATCGTTTTTTTCTGTTTCGCATTATCCATTTTAATGTACATAAAAAGCACATTCATTTAAAACAAATGCTAGACTAATATTTATGTAATTCTATGGCTGCTCTAAAGAAACATTCCATTGACTTTTCTCAATAGGGACGAACTTTGCAGAATTATCGGTCCGCAATCACACAAATGTATAAAGGACCACATGATGAGGTAAGCTTGATAATCTCATGCATTTTGCGGTATTCCTTCAATTCTTTATGTTTATACACACACTCTCCATGGTAAAACCATCTCGAATAATCCTCACTTTCTTATCAATCATGGAACAGAACTCCGTGTACGCATGCGTATGACACGTATGGGTAATTTCCGTAATCAAATAAGCAGGTTTGTATAAATAGTTTTAACTAGCATTGCATGGCACAGCGGAACACAAGAGCGGCTTTTTGCTATACAACAGCTTGTACATCCTGTCTGATGGGAAATCCACTTCCGCTTAATCGCGTCATATTACTACTTCCGGTTCCGGTGGATGGCTTCAGCTTGTTTAACGCATCTTTTTCTCGACATTGTCTATCAAACTCTACAAAAAATGATAAAAATCAAATAAATAAAACAAGATATATGTATAAAAGTTTTTATGAATAACGTGAAATCAAAGGAAGAAATATGATCAAGGGAGGCAATTCAGTTCAAGTGTAGTACTGTTGCTTTTTGGAACTAAAACCCTTTTTCGATGCGTTTAAGTTAGTGCATTTACGAGACATTTGATTTTACTGACTACCCAATAATTTCCTACGATTTGAAACAAAACACTGCTCATTTAACATGACAGACTGTGTTCCGGCTAATATTTGGTCGTATTTTTCATATTATTTAGAAAAATTAAAGCATTATGGTTTATTTCCATGCATGAAGGAAGTTTACGATTTTCTATAAATAACAACATTGAAAGAACATTGTTAAGATCATGACTAGAATAATGATAAATAACTCTATTCTGGCTTAACCGGGTGTGTCGATTCACTATAAAGGTATGTTACTGTTACTTTATTCGTTTTGACATGAAAGTTCGTTTGAATTTTCAATTCAAATCGTGTAAATTGAACACAACAGCAGTAAGCTAGATTAAGACCTAGCACGCCAATGCATTTACTAAATTATTTGTGTGAAATGATATATATCGATTGAATTTTCGCACGGAAACATCCTGTTTGGTCGTTTTAACGGTGTGCAAACTAATATTCAGTAATTCTTCCACGCATGCGCACCTGCTATCTCCCAGTCCTCCCAGTGATCCTCGTCCTCCTCTTCGTCCTCCTCTAAGTCGTCCTCGTCATTTTCGTTGAGGACCGTCCTCTGTTTCTTTATGTCCTCTATCGTGTCCTGACACCGACTTAACGAGGACAGAAGGGCCTTGTCCTGGGCTCGTAAAGACCCCTGAAACAACAGAACAGAATCCAGAATCTCTTTCTCTCTGTTACTTACACAAATTATATAACTCTTGTACCCCTCTGTAACCGTGATATTGAAAAATTATCTTTGCACGACATCTTGCCGCCCCCCCCCCCCAATTTTTTTTTTTTTTTAAACAAACACATACACACACACACACACATATATATATGTAGTGTAAACCCTTATTGTCCTGATGTTGTACAGATTGCCCCCCCATCCTCCCTCTTCCTCTCCTCTTCCTCCTCCCCTATCCAAACCCTCATAACTGCAATCCAGTGATATGTACTTACAACGTAAAATTATGTATTTTGATATTTCGGATGAAACAGTATCTGTGAGAACTCTATATCTGAAACATGTTTAACGTTGAAACAAGTATTATGACCAACGAAAGTGTTAATAGGAAGATCGTCTCAGCAGACAACAATTAAAACCCAAAATACTCAAATACCAATATCGTCTTATTGGATAGCTGCGTCTTTCGTTATGAAACACAGAATTAAGCCTCTATGTTTAATAATAAATAATTAAAATCACAAACCAGGTGGATACGATCGGCATGAACCATACCTCAGTACTGTGTTTTGTTGGATATAAAGGAACATTGGCATGTTACAGAGGTATAACATGAGATACTAATTAATGGCTAAGTAGTTTATTAGTAACACTAGGTCTGTATTCCCTGGCAGGGTTCTGCACGTGCGATGGCCGATGAGTAATTGGTGCTACAGATGGCGTGCACACCAATCCACTAGACCCTGTAATAGTCTATAAGACATTCGGAACATCTGAGCCGAATATCAATATGGCGAGGTAATCCGAAGGAGGCTCCACCGGATTCCAACTCGATGACAATCCTACGCATGGTAGTATTTTAGATATGTCGGTGAGGAGAGTGTCTGCATTCTGGGGATGTGTGTTACAAATGTGTACATGTATTGACCTACTTATGGAGGGACAGATATTCCAATCACCTATGTCACATTTTGCATAATTATTTGTAAAATTTGTCTCTCTTTTGTTGATTAAAACAATTTTAGGAAGATAAATGTGTATTGTGGACTAGAATTGTGGTGGTATTGATTAAGTATTGAAAATTTAATACGTGTAACTCGTTTTATTACAAATGGAGAGAAAACAAAAAAAACCCAATATGATGAAAAGTTCTACCATTATGCCTATGGTGTATACCAATGTAACACACAGGGGTTATAGCGTTTGGACACATTTTGTAGAAGTTTTGTTAGTGAAAAAAAAATTCATTACAATCTAAATCAGAGTGTGATTTTCATTAAACGACAGGGCGAGACAAAAAACATTCAGCTAGACAATGGGAATACGAATATAATTACACTCAAAGCATCAAGATGAATGATAATTTCTTACTAAAGTCAGTTTCCATATCTGGAGTCATCCTTGAAGAATGTTTCTTATTAAGTATCACATGCTGGTTAAGTAGACAGCATCGAGGTGTACAGTATCAGGGAAACTGCACTTAACAACAGACACGGTTGTCATGACAGCGACCGTACAACTGACACCACTATTTTCATTTGATATGAAATAAATATTTCATATCCATATCGCTTTTTCATGGGAGTTTTTTTCCTTCTGATTACTAACTAAGTATTGATGTATCTGATATGACTGTACGCTATTACATTAGAGCTTCGCTTATTTAGTCACCTGTTGTACGGGGTTTCTAAATACCCATTAAAACAGCGAGTCATAATACAGAAAAAGCAAACGCGATAAAAACAAACGAAACAATTAAATTCATCGATTGCAGTCTCTTTTATACCAGTGTACCAATACGAAACTTACCACGAATAGTTCAACAGCAGTACTAAATAAAACATGACGTAGCATGCATTTGTCAAATCATGAATAATTCCATATTCGCTACGAGGTGTTGACATTGTGAAAATCAATACAAGGTATACAAGAATTTTTTTATATCATCCAAATCGATTGACATATTTTGGTTTGGATTGTTTTTAAGGGTTACTCGCCCTATTAACAGCTAAGGTCATTTAAGGACGTGCCTGCATGTGTGTTTGCGAGCCAGAGACAGGGTATGTTGGTGTACTTGCCTCCTTGTGATAGCGCGGATCTGATGCCGACTTTAGAGTACTACATGCACCCCACTGAAATACCGTGCTGAAGGAGCCAGTAAAGTATTCTACCCAATCACATATAATAACAACAGGTGAACCAGTTAATGTCATTATCCTAAATGCTGAACGTTCAACAGGGAACAGCAACTACAGTTTTAAGGATTTTGGTATGTCCCGCCTGGAAACAGAACCCATTTCCTACCTTTTACTTGAGCGAGCGTTCAACACTATAAGACCAGAAGTGATATATTCCAAAGGAAGGCGCTAGGCGTTAAAAAAATGTTAGGTAACATAGAGAAAATGGACGTATAGTTCCCAAATACTGCAAATGACTCAGCAGATTTACTTGGGTCACCTTTGTGTCCCCAAGAAAAGGACAAAAAAGTAAATCCCCAGGGGTTTCCCAATTAGTCGGTTCTTACAATAACCGATACATTCTGTTCTCATTCCCCGACCTGTATGAGTGATATTACGACGGTTTCAACTGGAGATAAAGCCGCTCTATAGGAAAAGTCACATACGACGACAGTTTACTAAGATGATTTGGCAACTCAATGGCCATTTTAAGATGGCATAATCTGAACATGACAGGAAGAACACGTGCGTGTTACGGAGAGAGTGAGTGTCACTGTTGATGACAAGGGTGTGATATAGATAACAGATGTCTGTTTCATTACAGACACGTGTATACACCATGCCAAACCAACCTGGCACACAACAGGAAGCCAGCAGTAACTTAGTAAATAATGAAATGTGAAATAAGCATTTCCATAACCCCTTGTGCCAACTTTACACGTGCTGTCATTTACACATTTTTCGTGGAATTTTTGTGTTGATTCCTTAAATATTTGACAACATTTTACAAACCACAGTCTCATTAAATGATTGTAATTGGTCGCTTCAGGAACTCCCCATAACTCTATTTTTGCTTTATTTACATCAAATAAACATATACTGTATCGTCTTTTCCCCTTGTCCGCTAATTCTGACGACTGCATACGCTATCTTTGATATTCCTAGTGGTAGGAAGTTTCTTTTTCAAATACGATTTTAGCTTATTTGTTTTGACTTTTCTTGATTTTCACTTCAAAGATCCGTTTAGATTCAATTGAATGAGGTATGGCTTGTGACATTATCGTAAATATCCATTGATTAACACAGAAAAAACCACACAAGTCAAACAGACAGTAAAGCGTGGGTGAAGGGCAGAGGTAATGTTGTTGTTTACCGAGTGGATGTGCGGGCAATATATCGACTGTTATCACATTAGCTCCATTAAGTGTGTGAGATGTTTGAGTACTGCCAAATGGTTGTAACAATACCTGGGTGTCATATATATATTGCTACAAGCCATTAGTTTGTTGTCTTATGTCACTCGTCCCCCTGTCATATGTTCCCTAAAAACAGAGAGATCACGTGACCGTATTTAGTGCGGACCTTTAATGACGTCTGAGCGGGCTATTGTTGGTACGAACTGGTTGTTACGGATTCTTGTTTTCACGCCACAAAGTTCAAAATTACAACCGAAAGTCGGCTAGTTACACTTGTCATCTTTTCGAAACTGTTTTATCGATTGCATCTCATATAAGCTGATATCTCGATTCATCATAGCAAATATTTGACAAGAACTGGCAATAGATGCAATGGTAAATCGAAAGTATATAAGGACGTCGTTGTGACAAGCTAAACGGCCACCCACCTTTTTCATTTTTATCATTATCAACATTTTCTTCGGACTTTTAGGATATTTCCTCTGGAGTCATCCTTAAATTTAAAAAAACCCACTAATTTTTGGAAACATGACATTCACAAACACTAGGTTAACCCTCACTGTTGCCAAGTAATGTTCTTATCTGGATGTAATCCAAATGGAGAGCGACGTCATCTGTTATCGATGGGGAGATAACTCCAGATAATGACCAGCTAGATACCTATCAGCTTCGTTATATGTATCCGTTATGTATGGTACACAAATGTGCGCGCTTGTTAGCGTGCCAGGAAATGGCTGTACACGTGCTTCCCGTCTCCCTGGCTTGTGTAATAACTGAAAGTGTCACAATTATCTATGTTTTTGTCTGTTGCGTATAGAGTAGGGCTGTAATACACAAAACTACCGGATCACGATATACCTCTGTCTGAAGATTCGGGACAAGCAAAAAATGAATAGGTAGAATGCAAAACGTACAAGATAATTAGGTAGAATTTTGTGTTGGCCTTGGAAACAGTATGTGTTTGTGTTGAATAAAGGCGTCAACACCTGTGATCCTAGAACTATGTAAGGCAGATATCCTATTTCTAACGTTGAAAGTTAGAAATGAGAAATGTACCTATTCATGAAGGGAATACGAAAGGTTTATCATCATCTAAATTGACAACAATTCAAAAGAAACTATTATTGACAAAAAAGAATCAATGTCAAGCATTTTTTTCTGATTATTATTCTGTTCAGAATAGCCATCATAGAATTTTACATCATATTTGCAAACGAGGGGAAATCCCGAACTTGGTATATGACTTTTCATTACACAATTGTAGGCGACAGATGTATATTGTATTAAGCTTGTGTCTATATAATCCATTTTTTGTTTCATTTGCCGTGCATCCTTCCATTGCAATGCGCTGAGAATGCAAATGTTGTTATGAGACTGTGACATTTGTTATTGTACCGTCATCAATTTCACTATTGTCAAGACTGAATTATTAACAAAGCGTAACTACGCTACGAGGTGTTGACAAATGTAAAAGAAAACATGGATATTTTAGCAAATATTGTTATGGTGCGGTCCTATAACACACATTTTTATTGCTGACAAACTTACAAAAAGCCCTATCGGGCTTTATTAAGTTTGTCATCAATAGCAATGTGTGTTATAGGACAATAACAACATATGCTAAAACATTCATTGCTTAAATGTTTGTTTAAAACAGCAAACAATGTCATTCCTCGACAGTGGTTCACAATCAGTAATATGCCAGCTAAACTACCTCAGTGCCAGGGAAGTGGAATTTGGCAACATCGCCGACACGACATTCCGCGAGGGATTTACCGAGTAGCGCGTGTCAACAGATTCTCATTGGCTCTGGTTCACGTAGTTGTCTTCAAAGGATATGGCAATGTTTATAGAAGATAACGATGACATGTATCAGGATACTTTATGTCATTCATAACACAGCAATACAATGTGCAGAGCGCTTTTCATAAGTATGGCAGCCGTAATGCGACATAAACTGGTGGTGTATCAACGTGTGTTACTATTGGTATAGATGGTATGGGAGCCCTAGTGGGACATATACAGGAAAAATGAGACGTCTTATTCTTCAGACAAAAATGTAACGTCTTCAGACAAATATGTAACGTCTCCAGACAAAAATGTATATTTTTCGGACAAAACAACACGACTTGAGACAAAAATGTTTTTTCCTGAAAACAAAAGGAACCGTCTTCAGAAAAAACCTGAAACGACTTCAAAATATAGACAATGAGGGAACGTCTTGAGACAAAAACGTCATGTCTCCAAACAAATAATAAGGAACGTCAACATTTAATTGTTTTCAGGCAAAACTGAACGTTTTCGATCAAAATATAGACAAAATAGAACGTCGTCAGACAAAAATGCATGTCTCAAGACAAAAAAGAACGTCTGGCTATAAACACTTTATGTCTTCAAATAAAAATGAGACGTGTTTGGAAAACAATGTAACGTCATCGGACAAAATTGAACAAGACAAAATTGAACAAGACAAAATTGACTTGCTTTCGTGCAGTATTGTAACGTTTTCAGACAAAAACATAACGTCTTTCACGGACAAAATTTAACATATCAAAGATGTAACGGCATTACACAAAGTTTTAGATCGGATACAATTTTTACGTCAATAGACATAAATGTAAAGCCCTCAGACTCGGACACTAGACACGATCATGCCTACGTGCCCGCGCGTGAAGATTTGCCGAATAGATGACACAAAGGATACTACACCATCAGGAGACAGCGTTAGTTAAGTGTACGGCGAAGGAGGTAGGAAGAAACGACCGGGAACACACCGGCCACCATACGAAATAATCAGGCCAGCACAATCAGATAAGGGAGATAATTTGAACGATAGATTTTATAATCAGCAAAAATTACTCGAAAAGAAGATAGTGGGTGAAGTGATAAATTCCTTCCATGTGTAAGTATTTCATTTAGAATTGTGTGGTATAGGTGGCCAAATAGAGCAGGCCGCCATCTGGTCCTCGGCCACGCGTGCAGCGAGAAAACCGGTATAGTGTAGTATTAAAAACGGAAGCGAACTAATAATACGGAAATACATTCCAACACCTGTTACCATCGGTGCTGGGCGTAACTTGACATCTGATATAAATATTTTATTATATTGAAAGTAGTTTGGATTACCTTCAACAGCAATATCACTATACAACTTGTATAATGTGTTTGGGTCAATACCTCTGTTTAGTCGTATAACTGTATAACTATACCATTAGTTTTATCAAGGGTTTCGTATTTAACGTTTAACGCGTTCGGTTATTTATTATCGCCTTAAACGATGTTTTCACGTGATAAATGAGAAAACGTTCGTTTATAGCATTTTATTTATATACACGATCTTTCATTGATTGGGCCATTTACATGACCACTTAGGTACGCAATAAATGAGATACCATCATTATAGCATTTTATTTATATACACGATCTTTCATGGGTTGGGTCGTTTAAATGGCCACTAAGGTACGCGATAAATGATATAACGTTAGTTAATAGCATTTTTTTTATATACCCGATCTTGCATGGATTGAGCCATTTAAATGGCCACTTAGGTACGCGACAAATAAAATAACGTTAGTTTACAGCATTTTATTTATATACACGATCTTTCATGGGTTGGGCCATCAAATGGCCATTTAAGTATCTCCGCCCTATCGCAGGCAAAACCCTACATACTTTTACTGTATTTTCCCGTACTATATACAGTAAAACCTCGTTATGATGCCACCATTTGTCGAGGGAAATTAGTGCGCTATAAAGGGGACTGGCGATAAACTGAGGGACATATCAGAAGGGATTTTTAAGAAAAAGAGAAATTGTGACGCTGAAATATGTTTGCGGTAAATGAGGTGGCAAATGGAGTGGCAAATGGAGTGAGGGGCATTATATCGAGGTTTTACTGTAGAGTAACCTCCCCTTTATTTAATTTTGACTTTAACTGTAGTGTTTTATTAATTACTTGACCAAGACAGTTCAATTGGATAGGTTTCAACTTAGCTGGTTAAAGCGACAGTAAAATTATCTGAGATTCAGGGTTCGAATCCTGGTCCAACACCGTTGTATTCATACACCTTTTATATACAGAACACTGTTGTTGATGTTTTTTTTATTTTCCACAAGATATTGCTTTTTTCTGGAAATGGATAGTTACAGTTTCTGTCAGTGGCATGGGGATCCTTAAAAATAGCATTTGACTGAAACGTCAGGACCTGGGCCCGTATTCATGGAACCGTTCTTATGCTCAAGTATGGTTTCTGTGCTCCAATCAGTCTTCTTGTAACCCACTCTAGTCATGTCAAACGACCAAGAAGTCAATTGTACACATTGAAAACAGTATTTGTCTTGAAGCCTCTTAACATTTTTCCACATCCTCGAAAAAATCAGATTTTTTAAAATAATTTAAAAGTGGAACAAAATATAAGGTTGAGCACAAAATTCATGCTTGAGCATGAGAACGGTAACATGTATACGGACCCTGGATACGGGAGAGTAACACACTACCACGGGAGGGTAACACGCTACCACGGGAGGGTAACACACTACAACGGGAGGGCAACACACTACCACGGGAGGGTAACACACTGCCATCGGAGGGTAACACACTACCATGGGAGGGTAACACACTACCACGGGAGGGTAATACACTACCATCGGAGGGTAACACACTACCATGGGAGGGTAACACACTACCACGGGAGGGAAACACGCTACCACGGGAGGGTAACACGCTACCATGGGAGGGTAACACGCTACCACGGGAGGGCAACAAGCTACCACGGGAGGGGAACACGCTACCACGGGAGGGTAACACACTACCACAGGAGGGTAACACACTACCACGGGAGGGAAACACACTACCACGGGAGGGAAACACACTACCACGGGAGGGTAACACACTACCACGGGAGGGTAACACACTACCACGGGATGGTAACACACTACCACAGGAGGGTAACACACTACCACGGGAGGGTAACACACTACCATCGGAGGGTAACACACTACCATGGGAGGGTAGCACACTACCACGGGAGGGGGAGGGTAACATACTACCACGGGAGGGTAACACACTACCAGGTCAAATTATTCTTGACAATGTGGTTCACGTGTGTCTAGAGACATAGCACCGAAATACTAGGTAAGGGAGGAAAGAAGAATTCCACATCCGTGACATACAAACTATTAGAAGCTCAAATCAATGATAAAATGATCGATGCTTACAATGCTGGCCTTGTTCTATCACCTGCCAAACCAGTTTTACAACTTTTCGAAGAAACCCAATACAGAGTCCGTGATTTAGACACGCCGGAGACTGTTATAGAACACACAACACAGAAAACCACCAATATCAGCTCGAACAGAGGACGAAATGATATAAAAACGAGACTTTTACCACCATGGGATGTATCGGGATATTGGTCTTTAATTAACCATACCCCGTCCTATCGGTGTATCGCCTTCTCGTTTGGCACAGTCCGAAATAGATTCTGTACGCGTGCTGATCAACAAAATGAAAACAAAATGGACTTTAAGCAATGTTATAACGCATAAAAGCAAATTAAACACTAAAACAAACTTATCTTTTGGGTAAATAAGATAAATAAATAAATAAATAATAAATAAAAAGAATAATTAAAAGAACAAATAATCCCTCTAACTCTAACTACTAGGTAGCGTACCCGTTTTATCAAAGTGCAAAAACACATTGAGGATCTCTGAGGGGTACACCTGCCCATACCAACGACGGACGTACAATTCATTTAAGGACGTGCCAGGTTTTGGTAGTGGAGGACAACCGGAGTACCCGGAGAAAAACCACCGACCTACAGTCAGTACCTGGCGATTGTCTCATGATCACGAAGACCTAGAACCCGCGATCCGGTGGTGGGGGCTAGTGATTGTAGACGGTCACCACGACCCAGTGGTGGTGGTGGTGGTGGTGGTGGTGGTGGTGGTGGTGGTGTGTGGGGTAGTGATAGTAGACGGTTACCGCGGCCCAGTGGTGGGGGCTAGTATTAGTATACGGTCACCGCGGCCCAGTGGTGGGGGCTAGTGATAGAAGACGGTCACCGCGTCCCCGCAACAAAGTAACAATACCATGTGCAAACAGATTATTGAAAATGGCGTTAAACGAAACTATTTTCAGCATTTTGGCCAGACACATTAATGAAAGTCTAATGGTCCTATGAATACACATTATCTGAGATTAACTGGTCCCCGTGATTGTCGGTGATGCATGAGATATTTTCCTCGCGAATATGTGCACACTGGTCATTATACAGACAATGAACCCCACCATATCGACATTCCACTCGTACTCTCTACTCGCAGTCATATATAATTAGCCCTCCCCTTGACAATTACTTTCGTACAAACGGAGGAAATGATAATGAACTATCCCTCCCACTCCCCTTGTCCAATACAAGGCGGCTATCTAAATATAGCACTATTGTGATAACACCGATCCCATTAAGATATTGGCTACTGTAAATAAATCTTCCGCACCGCGGTCCGGCTTTTAGAGTGTTGTTGTGTACTTCCGGTATCAGATTCAGCTGTCGTATCATTGTCCGATTAGCTTTCATTTGTCAAGCATATAAGCCTGTATATAAATATCAACTGCAAAGAGGAAAATTCAGTGGAACGTTTTCTTGCAGAAGTGGTTAATACACATGACCTTCTGTACGATAATGGTGTATTCATTGTAAATTTGCTGTACAATTATAATCATGTATTATTCTATCAGCTTATAATATAATTATCTACTCCCTGGTTTGTCTTAACTGAAGGCACAATAAAACCAACAATCTGAATTTAACGATAAACTCGACTTCCGTTCGGTGACATCCCGTCTAGTACAGATCCAGTAAATACGCTGGGTTACATAGTGAATGGGTTTTTCTTTTGTATTGTTTTACGGCCCATCGACAATTTAATTAAGTTATGTGTCCCAATTGATTAACTTATTATTAATCCCTTTATGCCGAAACAACGTTAAACCGTGAATTTAAAATGCGTGCGGTACACTTTTTCTGCTTCGAGCGCAAAAACAGCACGCCAAAAGCAACCGTGATACAGTAACTGGTATCACAGTTAACACGCCAAAGGGTTTTTTTTTTTTTTATCTCGCCAGTACAATGATTGTCTTATCAAGATAACGTTAAGACAACGTGAACGAGAATATAATTGGCAACACGCGCGTTTCTCAGTCATATCTTACAGTTCGTTTCCATGGTAACAGAGGTAAACTACAACAGTGCTGGTACTACTGATGTCAAAGTTTGTTGACTTGAGAGGTTTATGTATAACAGAACGTAAACTTCTTATATCTGAGTAATAGATGAGAAATTTATTGTGATGAAAGACGTGTCTGCTTTTACTATCTTTAGGTGAATCTCGGGAAACCTTTGATGGGGGTACATTTGAGTGGAACCCACAAAGCATTCATTGTTCTGTATACGTTTAGCAACCTAGGTAAACATGGTTCATTTTGTTTCGCTCATTTCATTCATCGCAGAGCATATACACATGCACATACAGTTATACCCAATGATAAATTGCATTCGATAGATAGATGTCATTAAAAACGCTATATTACCAGGGGGGCAATGCGTCATATCTGCCGGTTACGTGTGCCCCTGTTCGGATATTTTTTGAGCGTGTTGTGTGCAGAATTGTCACCATTAAGTCTACCAGAAAATCAATTTATTACTTTTTTAAAAACATAAATAAAAGAAGTTTGATGAATACTAGTACGTTTTTATTAAAAAGTTGTATTAATTATAGAAAGAATTGGTTTGATACATTTCCCGCAGTAACATTATGCTCGAACTTCGCCCTGGAGAAATATCATTAACTTAATAAGGAAACAAACCTTCAAGTCTCCCTACTACCAGGGGTAATAAATGTATTCGGACACTACAGAAAGTAAGAAGTAATCATGCATACCCGACTGACAGATCCTATCACATATCTATTTCAAAATGGTTGCCTAGTATCATGTGTGTGATCTGCTAGCGAGGGTACACTTACTAAATACAGAAGAAATAGAAAACAGACAGAAGGACCGGTAGACTAGTGAGTGGTAAAGGATCGACTGTATGGGTGGCATATGTTTGATCTGTTTGGCAAACAATTACAAGCGTATAGTTTACTTTTCATTTGAGTGAGTGCAAGTGTGTTGCGGGGGTGGGGGGGGGGTCGGCGCTTACACCAAAGGACACTGAGCATGTGCTGGGATACAGCGATGGGATACAGGGATATTGGGAGGGTTACAGGGATACAGCAGGTTTAAGGAATAAACCTGATGTATCCCTGTAACCCTCCCAGTATTCCCGAAACAGGTGTATCACGTGCAAATCTTACATGTATGAGAATAACACTTTTTATGTAAGATAACGAACTCATTTAGTTTACACCTTATATCTGTGTTTTCTTCATCATATTCGCTATACATCGAATTCAGCAGACACAATTTACCCACTGTACCCCACTTCATGATAGCAAGGTCCGACCGTTGATATTTCGTTTTGTCGCTTTGCGTTTTACTCAGGCGACAAGGCGAAAAGACGAAATGTCAAATATACGCCACTATATTTTGGGCTATTTTACTTCGGTTTGGCAGCTTCTTTTTCGTTATTTCGCTTTGACGCGTGTTCGGCTTTTCGTTACTTCGCTTTGTCGCTTGGCTTCTTTACGCTGGCGACAAATAAAAAAAGATGAAATATCATATGTAAGCCACCATACGTAAACTACATGTTTCTGACGTATACATAGTGACGACTACGTATTACAGGGAGTCAGTGTCTCCCGCCTACAACCAATTCAACACTCATCAAAGCCCTCTCATCACCAGTGTCGTCTGCCAAGTCGTCAATTACCCACAATGCACGTTTCCTTTGACCGAAATCAAGTGAAAGTCTATGAGAAAACACACCTATCGGTTTCCATTAGTTTTGTAGTGAAAGTTGACAACTTGTTCCCCTATGAACCTACCATAAGAATTATTCAGAAATATGAACATTAATCACTATACGACATGAATATGTTAAATTGCGCGTATGGATTTCAACTTTTGTACGGCTGTAATTTGTAAGAAAACTTTCTCTTTTGAACTCTGGACGCCTTATTTTGTTATATATTACACATACCAGGACGCATTTCGTTTGTACTTTTGTAAGATCTATAGGAAAATTGTGTAGTTAATATCAATTATATACAGCTTCGAGATCTTAGAAAAGGTCTGATATCTTTTTTAGGTTTGAGATTAAACATTCATGTAATTCCAGTCTATTTATTTGAAGCTTAAGAGAGCTATTTGAGATGCAGTGATAACTGGCTGGCTGGGCGCCATTGAAAGCAAACATACGTTAATCAAAATATGTTTATAACCGTCAATATTGGCCATTTATCATCCGATTTCGACGCAGTTTGAAAATGAAACATGATGAAACGAAAGTATAGAGGAAAATGCCCCGCACATGGGATTATACAGAAAATATCTGCCTGCTGATTCTACAACAGTTTTGTTAAATAATATTATGTAATATTAAGGAGTATTCAGGATAAAACTTAAGATCTTGGGTAGTCTCATCTTAACCATTGCCACGACATCTGATCGAAATTTCAGGTATGACCAAATATGGGTATGGCTATTATCCGCCACTAAACATTTGATACAGATTCTGTGTTATTTATATATATATATTCACACTCATTTGATCTTTACACTAAGAAGATACGATACAGATGCATTCTTTCGTCCTTACACTTTTTAACATGTTTATATAGGGGATAACCCTACTGTATTTTGAAATTTGCGGCGGAATATCGTGGTTATATCTTATATGAATTAGACGTATACCTTTTTTGTGAACGTCTATTTTCATAGTGTTGTTTTTGGCTCTTAATTACTTACGTTGACGAAAAACAATACAAAAACAAAATAAACAAAAGAAAGAATGTGAAATAGAACATCAAACAGTGACATTCAACGCCTTTCTGTTACCTCGTTTGTCAGAAGATGTTTGTCCGAGTACATCGTGTTCTACGTATTTCAAAAAGGCTCAATTATACAGAGCAAAATTCTAACACTGAACCTAAACCATCAAACCATTAGACTCCCCTGTAGGCACTTCGTTGTAAGAGAATGTAACTTGTTCCTATATCTGAATGAAAACATTGCTATAATCAACACCAGTGTCAATCATAATACGCTAATTTTACATATACGAGGCTTAGGGTCCTAACGACATATAACATGGAAGAGGGACAATATCATCGGTGACAATATAAGAGCGTGTTGTATAACCATTACTCGACCGACATCTGATTTCAAGTATTTTCAATTTCAGACGAAATGATGGACTCATTACATTAAAGTTAATGGTCTTTTCTTTTAATCTTTAAATCGAGTTATGTTTTTATCATTCCAGCCAATCGATCTGTCGTGTGACCCGGTAATCTTGTCCAGCAGCTGCGCCAACTGTATTCCCGGAACACTCGGCAGTTACCAGGGATAGCAGTTCGTACACGGAACCATGTTTTTAAATGAGTCATGTGCAAATTAATTTGGCTCTGGTATTCATGTTTTCCAATAAATGTTTCCCCAGAGAGAAACAAACGAATTTTGACTGTACAAATGGCAAGGAAAACTCAATTAGCCGACTACTTTGTCCATGTGTTATCATCTGTATACTTAGTATAGTTAAGTGGGACAGGGGGAGGGGGACGGTGTGAGGGGTGAGGGAAGGGGCACCGAGGCGAGTGGTTTCGGGAGTCTATTTCGGAGGAAAGGTCGGAGAGAGGAGTACCGAGTACTGAGTCAAAGGTTTACTTGGAATCATAACATAGCACTACTTTCACCTGCCATTCGTGTGTATGGTCTTCATTATTTGTTCTATAACCATCGCCTTTATGATATCTAAGTTACGTATATTATACTGCACACTAATTTCAGATGTGTCCTCTTGCATATAACCCGCCGAAACGCATCTGTTTGTCCGGTTATATGACTTTTAACTGTCCATCGTTTGTCAGATCTAAAGCACATCCGTGAATGCACGTGTTCTGTATATCTATTGATTTTCATATCATATCATACTTACTACTTCAGACATAAACCCTTTAAATTAAGACGTACATTCGCTGTAAGTGTAAGAGAAAACTTAGCCAGGTTTGACTTAAGGAACTTCAAAAACGTATGTCCCATATGTATCATGAATGACAGACTTACCAGTTATGAACCAAATTACTCAAAATGAGCGTCCATTATTAATATCTTTATGGAGACAGACTTACCAGTTCCGACCGGAGCCACTTAAGGGCATCCTGTATCCGGTTCGTCCGCTCCTCCCAAGCCTCTCTGTCCTGTTTTAGTGAAGTTGTTGCTGGCAGTCCCCCGGGGTCCGATTTATAAATGTTCCTTGACAACTCGTAGCTCGGGGGGTTGGGAAGGTTCGGAGAGCTGAGGTCTATAGGTGACCTCGGACTCAATGGTGACGTTGGCAATTGCGGCGAGTTTGACCCACCACCATCAAAATCGTGTGTTCTGTCTGAGAGAGATGGGAAGTCAAAACTGCTCATAGAGTTAAATCTACTTCCGCTTCCGGTTACAGTACTCCGAGAATCAGAATCATATCCGTTCGAAAGGTGTCTGCCTTGAGAATAAGTTCCGAGGTCACGAGAGTTCATGACCTTATTAGGAAAACATTTGAGATTAGAGTCACTGTCTTTCCAGTGTTTTGATAAATTTGGATTTCCGGTATTAAGAGGAACTGACCTTGGACGGTCAAGGTCGTTTAACGTCCGGTCGCACTTTGAGTACATCTCGTGAGGCATAGAATGCCTCTCGTCCTTCATGAAGTTTTCCTCTAACTTTTTTGACAATTCGGCGACCTTTGAACTATCAGAAGATGAAGAGTTTGTTCGATCATGACCACTTGAACGACTTTTTGAACTTCCGGGTGAAAAAGAGGAATCGGACATTTCCGATAAGGTTTCATTCGAGTCTGTCGTATCGTAACTTCCGGTAGAGTACGTCGACTCTGAACGTTTCACATTGGTACGTTTAAATGGATCATTATCCCTGTCTAAATCCTTCGATGATGTTCGTTTGAAAGTTGAAAATGACGGAATTGATGAAAATCTGTGTTTTAAGTCGTTCACCCTCTGGTTACTGTTTCGTCGCCGGGGGTCATACGAGGATGACGACGACGACGATGAAGAGAAGAATGAATCGATAGGTTTCGAAAATAATTTCATTTTTCGAAAATCTAAATCTCTTCCAGATTTTATATCATCTATAAGGTCAAATGTATCCTTCAAAATATCGGATTTCAAAGAATCGAAATCCATCATCCTTGTTAAATGACGGACACGAGGGTGACACTGTGTCACAGGGAAGTTCCTATCCGTTCGCCATGTGTGTGAGTATGTACGATTCGGTGATACAGGCCTGGTTACATCCAATGTAATAGGGAATGGTTATATCCAATCACGGAGAATAGAGGAGCACCAAATATCAAACATATCCATCACTCGCATATAGTGCTCTTCATAAAGAGCTTTGAAATTCGAAAACTGTGATAAAGATATCATATATTATCTTGCACAATAACATATCTCACATGCAAGGCTATACATATCTAGTGCGCGTGCTATGCGCTCGCGCTCCCAAAGCAGACTGTTGGGGGTTTGGCAGTTTGGCAGAGAGACGAATTCCATCAGAGTGATAGGGATGTAGAGTCAATGAAAACAGGCGTTGATTAATAGCGTCGGACTTCTGTATTACATCCCTCGCAGCCTCTGTATCCCGGCCTCCCGCCCATTCTGTGGTAGATACCACACTACACTAGTATGAAGGACATGGCGTTCTCCTCAGCAATAGTACCATACCTTGTCTGCAACGGCGCACGCTCTGTAACAATAGGCTCCAATTATCCGGTACGTCTCTTAGTAGTCGACGTGCAAAAATCTCAGCTGCTGCAATAGATTATGAAAAATACATTACTTCAATGTATATTTGTTTACGTACAATAGAAAAAGAACTATTTCATAACAATCAGTGACATAAAGGTACAATATAGCGTCATACAAGTTGACGATTTAGAGCTCAATCATTACATTATACAAATTCGAATATTTCATTTGAGGCGTCAAACAACATCATTATAAAACACCAACACATATATACAGAAAATGTAAGATAAACGTAAACTCAGGTACGTGTTGGCTTATAAGACAATATAAAAGTCGGTCTGAAGTATGTCTTGTGCATTTCAACGACATTTAAGTTACGTGCATATCACATCACCAAAAAGTAAAACACCAATCGATGATTCCACGATAAGCGAATTGACTGTACTTGACTAAAGTGTAAGCAGTACTGTACGGTTGCGTTGCCTTTAATCAAACTTACGCGATATGTTTAATGCAGGTGTTCTTTTTATAGCCTTAACCTTAAAAAAGCCTCTTTAACCATGGTCTGTAAATCTGCTCTATGTTTGTAAATATAAAATGTTTGAATCGGGAAAAAATACTATGGTATTCAGAAACAAACTACAGCAGACCTGGTTGAGTGATTGACTCATCAAAGATGGTATCACTTCAAGCATCATGTGATTTACCAATCTGTGCGTCCCGATTACACACCGTGAGAATAATGCAAGTGATGCGCAATAGTTGGATACATCAAATACCCCAGTAGGATGGGAACACACGGTACGAGTCTGTGTACTCGCTCCTACATCTTATACGTAATGTAGAATGTAGATAGATTGTCTCGTGTAAAACACGCGCATTATAGGTAGCTATGTAGAGCAGAAAAACATTGAACTGGACCATCAATAACATCGGGGGAGGGGGAGGGGGCAACATGGTATTTTAAAATTACACTTAGTAACAATGACGTTGAAACACCAATAAAAGGGTACTATATAATGCTGAAATCAGACTCCAGCAGACAAGAAGAAAACAGAAAAATAGAAAAAAGGAATATTTTCCTCATTGTTCCAGATAGTCATCATCTCCGTCTCAATCTAGCATGAATACACACTTGTTTTATTGTTAATAAATATCAGAAATACTAATTATGTGTTAGGGTATCTTTCAATATACAAACATACAACAGTGATCATGACATTTTTAAACTTACTTATCCGCCGGGTGTTTGCACTAAAATATGACAGAAACCATTCAATTAAGAATCCTATTTTTTCAAAGTTATTAGTTAAGACAATATGACAAAACAATTATGATAAATATGATGTGATATGAAAAAGTTATATTAATCTTAAATTTGCCCCGGTCAGGTTATTTTTTTCAGGTAAATAATATACAATTATGGACTTCAGGTGAGGTCTATCCCTGATTTATGAACCTGGTCTGAATAATATTCACACATCCATGTGTTTGTGACTTGAAAATTATTAATCTCATTGTAAAATGTCATATAATAAAACAATTGTGGACTTCGGCCTCTGTGATTATTGTTCAGACCAGGTTCGTAAATCAGGGATAGACCTCACCTGAAGTCCATAATTGTATAATATCTACCATCACAAAAGTCCGTAGCTGTTTAGCGTGATACATACAGTAGTTTTCTATTACCTGCAAAATCATGGTCTGTAAACAAATATTACCGTAATGGTGTAAGATCGGTAGACCGTGTAAAACATTTTAAAAGCACATTAACACAATTAGCGAAAATTGTGAGACGTTATTTTCAGAAAAACTTTATCTTCAATCACACGAAATGTTTAAACCACGTGTTCTGAAAATATTGTTTCTGTTACCTTGGTATACATATCTGTTACGTGGCCTTCCAACACTCGAGTATATAATAACTACGGAGCTAACACGCACTTAGTTTTTAAAAACGTATAAACGGGAATCGTGTGTTGGTGTAAGTGTTTATACCGACATCCCGATCCATGGCGTCCTATTCGTATCCCACTCATAAGTAGGAACAATCGTCTCGCTATTGATCATAAATGCAAGATGCAATAACCATCTGAAAGCGAAGATTCTGTTTCTCCTGAGCTTTCCCAAAGCAACTTTTTTCCTCGTTAATAAATAACACACCTCTGACCAAAGTAACGGCACATCTGCAAAATCCATGGAAAACGCCAAACACAACATAACAGTTTTGCAATCATGTCTTCTGTTGCTTAACTCAAGTTGTGGAAGGCAAGCTAGAACTCTGACTTCTGTTTTATCATATTTGGTCATGCCAGAAATGTTCGACGGTCATCAGATTCAAAAAAATAGATTGTTGTGCAGCAAGCATTATTTACGGAACTAATAAAATATGGACGGTAAAATATAGATAACTCTAAAGATAAAGAATAACTTGTTTTCCTGCTATTTAATCGTACATCGCATCACCAGAGTGGAATTGTATCCATACAAGGACACGGAGGTTTATTTTAACCACGCGATTGAAAAACTTCTACTTCCGGTTTAAAGTCCTCCACACCGAGGCTAGAAAAGGGTGTCTTCCAATTTGGCGGAGTGTTTATTGTTGTTAAATAAGGTCAAATTTTATTACGATGTTTGTGCTTGTGTTGTTTTCTTAAAATTAAAAAAAGGTAATATTAATTAATGTAAACAACACTTGCATGGGAGCTGGGTGTACCATAAATTGTCCAAGAAATGTATACAACATTTATAAAACCTGAGATGCATGTGTCGTGGTCCTTCGCCGCTCTAACAAATGGCAAAGCCGCTCATCATGATAACGTTCTCTTCAAACTTTCCAGCTTGACAGCTGTGTTGTATATATACGAATGATAGACCGATAGACTTGTTATAAATTTGATATATCGGTGCACTATTGATTGGTACTGATATTAAACAAATTTCAGATTGCTTCTCATTGGGTCGTCAAGTTGTTTTATATTTATATACTGAAGGTTTCCAACTAGCTGAAGTTTTGTGGACAATTACAAAGAAAAAGAAGTATCTGAAATTTCGTATTGCATTGTTCGTATTATAAAACAGAATGATTTTATTATCAGACTATGACTTTTGTTTTAGCACAAAACAGTTCAGCAGAACTCGATAACGACCTAGGCGCCTGTGCTAGGCACGAGGTTGTCGGATATTCAATCCATTTCCTGATATTAAAAACAGCTGAGGGTTTGTTCCAATCAATACAATGACATACGAGGTTTTATACAAACAATCTGACCTCAGCTTTTGACCTTTACCCGGAGTCATTTGTAAAGGAATGACCAGGGCTAGCCAGACATACGTCTGTACCAAGTCCGGTCGGAACAAAAACAGGTTGTACAAATTATATGCATGGTAAGAAAAACGAAACGAAATACCATAACTTCAACACACAAGAACATGCAGTTTGGAAGTTCAAGGCCTCCGCTGTCAATACACATAGAAGAGATGAGTATATTGTGAGCCGAATCCTTGGATTTCGAGAATGAAAAACTTAACATGTGTCAAAATATCAAAGCTTCACAGATACAGTTTTGGCTGGCAGTGGTACGGGGATCCTTAACTTACACAGCGTCGATAAAGGGGCTTCTGGTAGATAACCCTCGATAAAGAAATATGTTGGTTACTAGTAACAGGACACATGAACAATGAACAATGACACTGAACGTATATAAAGGGCCGGAACTGTCTCCATTTCTCAGAAATATTCAAGACATTGGCAAAATCGACATTACAGTCTTCGTTTACAATTTCTGAATTACATTATAAATATAGCCCCTGGAGTCAATTTAACCAAGGAAATGGTGTATGCATCAATTAGACAAAGTCTGAGGCTCATTATAACCTGCACAAGTAAAGCTCCCCAAACTTTCGATCCAGAACGATCCTCCTTCAACTAAAAGCACATGTCTGTATTTTAACTCACTTCCTTGTTACCGTAGTTTCCAATGTCAAAGAGGTTAAAAATATAGCTACCTGAGATTGCGGGGTATAATTAAACAAATAATTGCCGGGGCAGTCGGTACAGGAACGAAGGTTATCACGGGAAAGACATCGCTTTGTTAGCCCGCTGTAATAGGTAGCGGTAAAAATAGCCCGAGAGGGGAGGGGAGGGGGATATACTGGGGAGTGATAGAAGACACAGACCACGGAATGGAGGAGGGGAGGGGGGAGTATATACTGTGGAGTGGTAGGAGATACAGACCACGGAATGGAGGAGGGAAGGGGTATATACGGGGGAGTGGTAGGAGATACAGACCACGGAATGGAGGAGGGGAGGGGTATATACGGGGGAGTGGTAGGAGACAAAGACGACGGAATGGGGGAGGGGAGGGGTATATACTGGGGAGTGATAGAAGACACAGACCACGGAATGGGGGAGGGGGTATATATACTGGGGAGTGGTAGAAGACACAGACCACGGAATGGGGGAGGGGAGGGATATATACAGGGAAGTGGTAGGAGACACAGCCCACAGAATGGGGAGGGGAGGGGTATGTACTGTGGATTGGTAGGAGACAAACACCACGGAATGGGGGAGGGGTATATACTGGGGAGTGGTAGGATACACAGACCACAGAATGGGGGAGGGGTATATACTGGGGAGTGGTAGGAGACACAGACCACGAAATGGGGGAGGAATAGACCACGAAATGGAGGGGGAATTGGAAGAAGGGTAAGAGATAGGGAAGAACGCACATAACCATAAGGGCAGGAGGAACAGAGTTTGTGGGATTGTAATAAGATCGGAGAGTTGGGGGAGCAGACACAGGAAAGTACAGACCGAGCATGTTATTGTTCCGAGTGTACAGTATACCGGCGCGGTGTGGCCGCTGTGAACATTGAAATGAGACCTGCTTCTGTTTATTACAAAAAATGTTAGGAATTTCTTCCTCATAATAACATAGCATGCTTGAGCGGATCACCTAAGAACACTGCGTCAATAGTCTGTACCGAAGTATACCGACTTACCTCGTTATACAGGAGGTACATTGTAGATCGTCATATATAAACCGGTAACCCCATTATTCCCGATTAAAATAATCAGTAACCTCGGTTTACCAGATTTAGATAATCTATTAACACGATACAGCGGATTTAGATAAAATGTTACCTCCTTATACCGGACTAAAACCATTAATCAGTATCTTCGTTATATTGAACTTCAATTATCATAAACCTTATCATATCGGATTTACATCATCGGTAACCGCGTCTTACAGGGGAAAAAACATTGGTAACCGCGTTATACCGGACTAAGATAACCGGTTACCGTATTATACCTGATTAAGATTGTTGATAACCATGTTATATTGGGGGAAAATATGATCGGTAACCGCGTTATAGTGGATTAACATCATCGGTTACCGCGTTATACCAGAAAAAGATACTAGGTAAATGCGTTTTACTGGAAGAAGATACTCGGTAACCGCGTTATACCGGACTAAGATAATCGGTTACCGTATTATACCTGATTAAGATTGTTGATAACCATGTTATACCGATGATCGGTAATCGCTTTATAACGGATTTACATCATCGGAAACCGCGTTAAACCGGACTTAAATATTCGGTAACCGCGTTATACCGGAAAAAGATAATGAGTAACCGCGTTATAACGGATTTACATCATCGGTAACCGCGTTATACCGGACTAACATAATCGGTAACCGCGTTGTACCGGAAAAAGATTATCAGTTACCGCGTTATAACGGATTTACATCATCCTCGGTAACCGCGTTATACCGGATTTACATCATCGATAACCGCGTTATACCGAAAAAAGATCATCAGTAACATTATTGTTCCGGAATCAGATCATCGGTTACCACGTAAACGCCATACTAACTGGTTATTCAGGGAAACCCGGACCTGCCCTTTATGTAATTAAAATACTTGGATATTTAACGATGATATGCAGACGCTTCGAATTCGTTTAAGAGGTAGATAAACTCGTTTTACATAAGAGCATCATTTTTTATCAAATAACTGATACACGTAATCTATATGGAGATGTCGTGGTGTTCGCGGAACTTGTTATCAGATGATCGGAGTCCTGAGTTACGAAGCGTGACAAACAATCATTGGTAGACGTTGCAGGATAATACAAGTACATCCGTGGTATTCAGAGGCGTACAGAGATGTTTGTTAGAAATATTTTATTTATTTTAAGTATAACTTGGCAACACATATATATAATTATAAACATTATTTAAAAAAATGACATATCATGAAAACAGAATCGCAGCGGATTGAGACACCAGTAAAAGAAACTGTAAGAAAGTGAGAAAATAAAAGGAACACACCCACAGGGACCTGAGAAGGGAGGGGGTCCACAATAATCGCCTCTTACGTAAGGTACCATGCAGCAGGCTAATTCTTTCCTCGAACCTGCTGGGGTTCTGGATCGCTAGTGCCTGGTCCTGCTGTACATGTGCCACTCTCAATTTTGTCTTTTGTGTTTTCTCTGGTTATACGAATCCTATTATTTTCGAGGTAATGTAATGTACTAACTCACAATTACCTTCTTCTGATGGGGTTTGTCCGATATATGGTCTTATAGTGAAATAGTATGTTCGCTTTCGGTAAGAAGTAATCCATAACCAATGTTAACAGCAATATATGCGTCAACCTCACTGGAGAATAAGTAGTCTATACTCCGCTCATAACACGAAAAGGGGCATTTTAACACACGTCATAAGAATAGTCCAATTCATTCACTTTATCTGAATTAATTCACTATCCCAATTCATTCACTTTATCTGAATTCATTCATTATATCTGAATTCATTCACTATCCCATTTCATTCACCTTATCTTAATTCATTCACTTTATCTTAATTCATTCACTTTATCTTAATTCATTCAGTATTCCAATTCATCCACTTTACCAGAATTCATTCACTATTCCAATTCATTCACTTTATTTGAATTCATTTACTATCCCAATTCATTCACTTTATCTTAATTCATTCAGTATTCCAATTCATTCACTTTATCTGAATTCATCTGTTTTCCTATTCATTCACTTAATCTGATTTCATTCAGCGTATTACTATAATCGACAGAAATGTGTTATACCTGATTGTTCCTAGAGATTTAATCAACTATTTATCTAAACGACCGATTTGATAAGCTTGTTTTTGTTTATTTACAGCGTACCAGGAAATCTACAACTCCGGACACCGCCCATATAGATAACATAACGGACCGTTTCAGCGTCAAGTTGCTGGCGAGTCAGTGTGTCCTGAGACGAGGTAATTGTCAGAATTAGGCTTGACCAGCCGAGTAATGAGACAAAGTTGACCACAGGACAACAAACATGATGACGTATACACATTATAACCGGTACACGTGCTATCCTCTGGATAGCTGCAGTTCTTTTGCTGACCTGCTTGTATTTTTTTTATATTTCACCTCAGGCCGATGGATAACATATCAAATTATTAATCTATTGGACAATGAGATGCGGTTCCCGTAAAGCGACCCTCCAGCTGACAACAACTTCATTACCCCCTCCCTATTAAAAAAAGTATACGTCTCCAATTCACGAAAAAGTGTTACATGTTTAGAAGACCGAAAGCTTCTGTGATACTAGTCCGAAATAACTGACTTGATATACTTTTACAATATTCTTTTGATGGAGCAGAAAGTTCTCCACCCCATCAAAAAAATTAAATGTGAGAGTCCATTATTTCGGACAACCGTTATCAGTGGTTATAACCAGGACTGACCAACTGGGGGAGGAGGCCAACATTTCTTGAAGTGTCCTAAAGTGGGTCTCAAAAGAAAATTCAAAGGCTAGAAAATTTTCTGAAACAAAGACAGCCGGGGGGTGGGGTGAGGGTGGGGTGCTAGATCCGCCACTATAACCTTATTCCGTGCTATTTGCAAAAGATAAAAGATATATGGTTATACAACATATTTTGCCCTACGACTGGCAACGGTGAAAGGAAGTCAGAAACTATTGGGGCATTAAAAAGTGATGAACAATCAGAGATTTAGGCTACATATTGACATTCATACATACCAATGTAATGATGACATTTTCAAAAGGTTTATCATCAACTGACGAGTTTACCATAAGGACGAATGCTCCGGTGAACAATTACACCTTTACTTGTATAGCATACTAACTTATATACACGATCGGTAGGCTTATATCCCGTGAATACTTTAATATGATCATGTCATCCGGGGGTGGGGTTAGGGGGTTGTATCCTCGGACTTGGATGGGGTGGTGTAATTGGTCAAACAAGGGGGATACAATAATTTGTAAATGTACATTACATACAGTTAAACAGTAATGTCAACACGTAATTTCAGATTGATGTACTTCACTCCTCAGAGTACAGCTGGTATAGCTATAGCAAGGAGATACCACTTGTTAAACCATGCAGGTTTGTGTGGCGAGGTTAGTTTGGCCAGGTCATCCATCGTATGTAATTGAAAAGTACCTACCCTGGACAGGTGCACGTCCATTAACAGCCGATCTACACCTCCGAGACGTTAGCTCCGATAGAATCACTGAATTTCATTTACAAACTTACGAATATCTGTCGCCAACTCCAATCTCAAGCCGACAGTCTAATTCCAGGACGACATTCAAAACCACACCAATGTAATCACGTTGTGTAAAATCCAATGTCACCTTTTAATTTAAAATAAATATTACATATGTCGAGAGTTTGTATTTACGATCCACGGCCAGGTAAGTAGATAGTATTCCTCAGTAGTTTACACGAGATTAAGGCCGAGGTGTCACTGCTGGTCCTCGCTAACGTAATGGATCGTTGACACTACTCGCTATAATACCCGCGTGGTACGACATTACGTACTCAACTATATATATATTAATTAACGCGCTCGCGACATACGTCAACAGCATTTCAGAACCAAAACGGGAAATCCAAGTCGGCCATTTCGTCTTTGACAACTCTACAACAATGTACATTATAATACAAGCTTTGTTTAATATTTACTCAGCTCACGGTCAGCCGAGCGTGACGGCTTTACATGTACCGCCGATCAACCCATGAGGTAAGGTATGAACGAAATCAACGCAAAAATATACATTTATAGAAATAAATATCTTCATAACCTAAATTTGGTTCAGAACATTCAAACATATACAGACTATCACAGTACTGCAAACAGAGACGTACGTATTACATATTCTATATTTGTTAATATCATGATTGCTATAATCGTTTTGGTTTATACAATCTTTAGGTCACTCAGAAGTCCAAAATACAGACCCTCTGTAATTGAAGGTCAACTTTGTATTCGTTTTGGGGATCATTTATTGCTATCGAATCTATAAACACATTAATCGTTGTATTTCATTTTTATTTTTATTTTCATTTTAAGAAATTGAGTTGACAAGTTCGTTAACACAAGGGTCTTGTAGGCGCGAGTTTGTGGATAATTTCCGGATCAACGGTTCTTTCGTCCTAATCCGACTATTACTCGCCACAATACACGTTGGTCACTAATGGTCTAATTGGGTGTTTGTGGTGTTATCTATACTGACCCGTCACACGGCTGACCGGACATTCCTCAGGGGCTACAACTATCACTCCAAACTAATTTACAAAGTGTTTGTAAAACGGCACGCGAGATTATACTTAAAGTATATAACTATTAACTTGACTTGTACAGATTTTATCTCGCCGAGATATGAGAAATATCTCAGCTGCAGATCAGTAGGCACCTTTAACATTGCTGTCAAAACGTTTCAATTTGACCGTTTATGAAATAGTGTCAAACTTAGGAGCGATCCGTGAAGGAATGTAACGTCACGGTAGACAGGTCTCACTGTTTTATATCATAATCAATATTGAGCTGTATCAATGACACGACTTTAATAGTAAACAACATTGACGTTGAAATCTACCCCTAAATGGACAGATACTATCTGTAAACAAAAGGTTTTTATCATTGAAATAATTTGTCAGTGTCAGTCAGAAAATCTATACAACGTTCGATATAAAACATATGGCAACTGAAACAGATTTTTATAGAAACAGAATGTAAAATCTGACTTGATATTTATTGACAAAAGTACAAACAGTTTAACTAAACATGTTAGACAACAGATTATTTAATGTACTGAGTATATCTGCAATAAGCAATTTCCTTTTCCCGAGGTTAATTAAATGGATCAACACGGAGCAGTCAAACAACGAAACACAATAACGTCCACACAGGGAATCTTCGAACCCCTTACATTACGATTGATCTCTGAGGCCTGTAAACGTCATGTGAACTCATTTTCAAAACCGCTGATCCTATACTTAGTGATTTTAACCTTGCTGTGCCTATTGATCAATTAATCATGACTACATATACAAATTATCCTAACCTAGCTATGCTAACCAAGCGATGATCGATAACTAATAAGTGATCATAACCTAGCTAAACTTACCAATGTACCAACTAATTATCAATAACTACCTAGATAACCAACGAAAGATCAATAACTAGCTATAATAGGCGAGCAGTCATCATAGATACATATATTGATGATCGTAACCTAAATAAATAACAGAAGCAATCCTCTTAACCTAGTTATACTAACCAAACAATGATCTAAATCTGGTTATAACAACCAAGCAATGCTCTTTACCTAGTTATACTAACCAAGCAATGATCTTTACATAGTTATACTAACCAAGCAATGATTTTAACCTAGTTAAACCAACCAAGCAATGATCTTTACCTAGTTATAGTAACCAAGCAATGATTTTAACCTAGTTAAAATAACCAAGCAATGATCTTTACCTAGTTATAGTAACCAAGCAATGATTTTAACCTAGTTAAACCAACCAAGCAATGATCTTTACCTAGTTATACTTACCAAACAATGATCTAAATTTGGTCATACCAACCAAGCAATGCTCTTTACCTAGTTATAATAATCAAGCAATGATCTTAACCTAGTTATGCTAACCAACCAATGATCTTTACCTAGTTATACTAACCATGCAATGATTTTAACCTAGTTATACTAACCAGGCAATGATCTTTACCTAGTTATACTTACCAATCAATGATCTTTACCTAGTTATACTAACGAAGCAATGATTTTAACCTAGTTAAACTAACCAAGCAATGATCTTTACCTAGTTATACTTACCAAGCAATGATCTTTACCTAGTTATACTAACCAAGCAATGATTTTAACCTAGTTAAACTAACCAAGCAATGATCTTTACCTAGTTATACTTACCAAACAATGATCAAAATCTGGTTATACCAACCAGGCAATGCTCTTTACCTAGTTATACTTACTAATCAATGATCTAAATCTGGTTATAACAACCAAGCAATGATCTTTACCTAGTTATACTAACCAAGCAATAATCGTAACCTAGTTATACTAACCAAGCAATGATCTTTACCTAGCTATACTAACCAAGCAATGATTTTAACCTAGTTATACTAACCAAGCAATGATCTTAACCTAGTAATATTAGCCAAGCAATGATCTTAACCTAGTGGTATTAACCAAGCAATGATCTTTACCTAGTTATACTAACCAAGCAATGATTTTAACCTAGTTATACTAACCAAGCAATGATCTTTACCTAGTTATACCAAACAGGCAATGCTCTTTACCTAGTTATACTTACTAATCAATGATCTAAATCTGGTTATAACAACCAAGCAATGATCTTTACCTAGTTATACTAACCAAGCAATGATTTTAACCTAGTTATACTAACCAAGCAATGATCTTTACCTAGGTATACCAACCAGGCAATGCTCTTTACCTAGTTATACTTACTAATCAATGGTCTAAATCTGGTTATAACAACCAAGCAATGATCTTTACCCAGTTATACTAACCAAGCAATGATTTTAACCCAGTTATACTAACCAAGCAATGATCTTTACGTAGTTATACCAACCAAGCAATGATCTTAACCTAGTTATGCTAACCAAGCAATGAACTTTACCTAGTTATACATACCAATCAATGATCGTAACCTAGTTGTACTAACCAAGCAATGATCTTAACCTAGTAATATTAGCCAAGCAATGATCTTAACCTAGTGATACTAACCAGGCAATGATCGTAACCTAGTTATACTAACCAATCAATTATCTTTACCTAGCTATACTAGCCAAGCAATGATCTTAACCTAGTTATACTAACCAATCAATGATCTTTACCTAGTTATACTAACCAAGCAATTATCTTTACCTAGTTATACTTACCAAACAATGCTCAAAATCTGGTTATACCAACCAGGCAATGCTCTTTACCTAGTTATACTTACCAAGCAAATATCGTAACCTAGTTATACTAACCAAGCAACGAACTTTACCTAGTTATACATACCAATCAATGATCGTAACCTAGTTATACTAACCAGGCAATGATCGTAACGTAGTTAAACTAACCAAGCAATGATCTTTACCTGGTTATACTTACCAAACAAAGATCTAAATTTGGGCATACCAAACAAGCAATGCTCTTTACCTAGTTATACTTACCAAGCAAATATCGTAACCTAGTTATACTAACCAAGCAATGTTTGTAACCTAGTTATACTAACCAAGCAATGAACTTTACCTAGTTATACATACCTATCAATGATCGTAACCTAGTTATACTAACCAAGCAGTGATCTTAACCTAGTTATACTAACCAGGCAATGATCGTAACGTAGTTAAACTAACCAAGCAATGATCTTTACCTAGTTATTCTTACCAAGCAATGATCGTAACCTAGTGATACTTACCAAGCAATGATCGTAACCTAGTGATACTTACCAAGCAATGATCGTAACCTAGTGATACTTACCAAGCAATGATCGTAACCTAGTTATACTTACCAAGCAATGATATTAGCCTAGTAATATTAGCCAAGCAATGATCTTAACCTAGTTATACTTACCAAGCAATGATCTTTACCTAGTTATACCAACCAAGCAATGATTTTAACCTAGTTATACTAACCAAGGAATGATCTTTACCTAGGTATACCAACCAGGCAATGATTTTAACCTAGTTATACTAACCAAGCAATTATCTTTACCTAGTTATACTTACCAAGCAATACTCTTAACCTAGTTATACTTACCAAGCAATGATATTAGCCTAGTAATATTAGCCAAGCAATGATCTTAACCTAGTGGTATTAATCAAGCAATGATCTTTACCTAGTTATACTTACCAATCAATGATCTAAATCTGGTTATAACAGCCAAGCAATGATCTTTACCTAGTTATACTACCAAGCAATGATTTTAACCTAGTTATACTAACCAAGCAGTGATCTTAACCTAGTTATACTAACCAGGCAATGATCGTAACGTAGTTAAACTAACCAAGCAATGATCTTTACCTAGTTATACAAACCAAGCAATGATTTTAACCTAGTTATACTAACCAAGGAATGATCTTTACCTAGTTATACTAACCAAGCAGTGATTTTAACCTAGTTATACTAACCAAGCAGTGATCTTTACCTAGGTATACCAACCAGGCAATGATTTTAACCTAGTTATACTAACCAAGGAATGATCTTTACCTAGTTATACTAACCAAGCAACGATTTTAACCTAGTTATACTAACCAAGCAGTGATCTTAACCTAGTTATACTAACCAAGCGATGATCTTAACCTAGTTATACTTACCAAGCAATGATCTTTACCTAGTTATACCAACCAAGCAATGATTTTAACCTAGTTATACTAACCAAGCAATTATCTTTACCTAGTTATACTTACCAAGCAATTATCGTAACCTAGTTATACTAACCAAGCAACGAACTTTACCTAGTTATACATACCAATCAATGATCGTAACCTAGTTATACTAACCAGGCAATGATCGTAACGTAGTTATACTAACCAAGCAATGATCTTTACCTGGTTATACTTACCAAACAATGATCTAAATTTGGTCATACCAACCAAGCAATGCTCTTTACCTAGTTATACTTACCAAGCAATTATCGTAACCTAGTTATACTAACCAAGCAATGTTTGTAACCTAGTTATACTAACCAAGCAATGATCGTAACCTAGTTATACTAACCAAGCAATGATCTTAACCTAGTTATACTTACCAATCAATGATCTTTACCTAGTTATACTTACCAAGCAATGATCTTTACCTAGTTATACTAACCAAGCAGTGATTTTAACCTAGTTATACTAACCAAGCAATGATCTTTACCTAGTTATACTTACCAATCAATGATCGTAACCTAGTTATACTAACCAAGCAATGATCTTTACCTAGTTATACTTACCAAGCAATGATCTTAACCTTGTAATACTAACCAATCAATTATCTTTACCTAAATATACTAGCCAAGCAATGATCTTAACCTAGTTATACTTACCAATCAATGATCTTTACCTAGTTATACTTACCAAGCAATGATCTTTACCTAGTTATACTTACCAAGCAATGATCGTAACCTAGTTATACTTACCAAGCAATGATCTTAACCTAGTTATACTAACCAATCAATGATCTTTACCTAGTTATACTTACTAATCAATGATCTTTACCTAGTTATACTTACCAATCAATTATCTTTACCTAGTTATACTTACCAAGCAATGATCTTAACCTAGTGATACTAACCAGGCAATGATCGTAACCTACTTATACTAACCAATCAATGATCTTTACCTAGTTATACTTACCAAGCAATGATCTTTACCTAGTTATACTTACCAAGCAATGATCTTAACCTAGTTATACTTACCAAGCAATGATCTTTACCTAGTTATACTTACCAAGCAATGATCTTTACCTAGTTATACTTACCAAGCAATGATCTTTACCTAGTTATACTTACCAAGCAATGATCTTTACCTAGTTATACTTACCAAGCAATGATCTTTACCTAGTTATACTTACCAAGCAATGATCTTTACCTAGTTATACTTACCAAGCAATGATCTTTACCTAGTTATACTTACCAAGCAATGATCTTTACCTAGTTATACTTACCAAGCAATGATCTTTACCTAGTTATACTTACCAAGCAATGATCTTTACCTAGTTATACTTACCAAGCAATGATCTTAACATAGTTATACTTACTAATCAATGATCTTTACCTAGTTATACTTACCAATCAATGATCTTAACCTAGTTATACTAACCAGGCAATGATCGTAACCTACTTATACTAACCAATCAATGATCTTTACCTAGTTATACTTACCAATCAATGATCTTTACCTAGTTATACTTACCAAGCAATGATCTTTACCTAGTTATACTTACCAAGCAATGATCTTTACCTAGTTATACTTACCAAGCAATGATCTTTACCTAGTTATACTTACCAAGCAATGATCTTTACCTAGTTATACTTACCAAGCAATGATCTTTACCTAGTTATACTTACCAAGCAATGATCTTTACCTAGTTATACTTACCAAGCAATGATCTTTACCTAGTTATACTTACCAAGCAATGATCTTTACCTAGTTATACTTACCAAGCAATGATCTTTACCTAGTTATACTTACCAAGCAATGATCTTTACCTAGTTATACTTACCAAGCAATGATCTTTACCTAGTTATACTTACCAAGCAATGATCTTTACCTAGTTATACTTACCAAGCAATGATCTTAACCTAGTTATACTATTCAATCAATGATCTTTACCTAGTTATACTTACTAATCAATGATCTTTACCTAGTTATACTAACCAAGCAATGATCGTAACCTAGTTATACTAACCAAGCAATGATCTTAACCTAGTTATACTTACCAATCAATGATCTTAACCTAGTGATACTAACCAGGCAATGATCGTAACCTACTTATACTAACCAATCAATGATCTTTACCTAGTTATACTTACCAAGCAATGATCTTTACCTAGTTATACTTACCAAGCAATGATCTTAACATAGTTATACTTACTAATCAATGATCTTTACCTAGTTATACTTACCAATCAATGATCTTAACCTAGTTATACTAACCAGGCAATGATCGTAACCTACTTATACTAACCAATCAATGATCTTTACCTAGTTATACTTACCAATCAATGATCTTTACCTAGTTATACTAGCCAAGCAATGATCTTAATTAACCTAGTTATACTAACTAAGCAGTGATCTTAACCTAGTTATACTAACCAAGCAGTGATCTTAACCTAGTTATACTAATCAAGCAATGATCCAATCCATCCTCCTCTTACCAATAGATTTGAGGATGTACAACAGGGCATTTACAAGTTTGAGATACGTTAAAGAAAACTGGACAGATGGACAGACAGATTTTCAGTAGGAGATAGACTACATGTACCTGTTGGTTCTATACCTATGATAACATAACACCCGTGTTTACATTATGTGGTATTTTGAAAGTTAAGACTAAATTTTACACAAAATCATATGTGTGCATACATTTATATACGTACATGTACTGCAGGAAGGCTTGCACGTGAAACAGAAATTAACCATAGCTGCTGAGACACTTATAATAGATAATAACAAACACTTGATATCAGTTTGAAATTTTAAGTATTTGCCTGCTTTATCACACTGCATGATAGTAATAGGAGACTATGAAGAATTAGGGACCATACCCTTCATTGAAGGGACTGTCTCTATTGCAACGCTAGGGACCTATACTATAATCCATCACTCTACTTTCAAACGCGTCTTTCTTGACCCTGGTTGTAAAATTATCAGAATACCGCACTCTGCCTGATTGCTACCCTTCCATGGTACCACTTTTGACACGCGTTGTCATATAAACGGTAATGACACGAGTCAAAGAAACGAAGACTTAAAAATCTCGAACTGTTTCGTATCGCCCAACGGATGGATGACCCGACACCACCATTCTCAGAAGATTGTACCTATTTGCGCTCAATTGGCTATTGCTGCGTTTGAGTGTAATTGCACGTGCCTTTTTCTCCGCCTTGACGCTCTACCTTCGACGAAGCCTACATGCTTTGACATTGTTTGGTACTAAACCACTTTACGTGTAGTCAGCGTAGGAGCATTCCAGGACGATTAACACGGCACTTTTCCTGTCCGTAAATAAACTCACTGTTCATTCTGAGGAGAGCATTGGAATTTATTGATTTCGAGAAAAATGTAGTGTATGTCGTCAAAAATAATGGATTCTGTGCTAGAATCGATCTGGCCTATAGAAAGCATTATCGCCAAGTGTCATGAAAATTTGATGTTTCGAATAAAGGCAATCTGATCCGGTTAAACATAGACTTCACCTGACAAAGAGGCACCGACAGGGAACTTAACATTCGTGTCCTATATAAGAGGCAACAGGGGGATATCATGCCCGTGTCGCAGTGAATGCACCGACAGAGGGACATCATATACGTATGGTAGTGGAGGCATCAACAGGGGAACATTATACACGTCACGTATGGTAGCGGAGACACCGACAGGGGAATATTATACACGTATTGAAGTGGATGCACCAACAGGAAGACATCATACACGTATGGTAGTGGAGGCACCGACAGGGGGACATCATACGCGTATGGTAGTGGAGGCACCGACAGAGGGACATCATACACGTCACGTATGGTAGTGGAGGCACCGACAGGGGAATATTATACACGTATTGTAGTGGAGGCACCAACAGGAAAACATCATACACGTATGGTAGTGGAGTCACCGACAGGGGGACATCATACACGTATGGTAGTGGAGGCACCGACAGAAGGACATTATACACGTCACGAATGGTAGTGGAGGCACCGACAGGGGGACATCATACACGTATGGTAGTGGAGTCACCGACAGGGGTACATCATACACGTATGGTAGTGGAGGCACCGACAGAGGGACATCATACACGTATGGGAGTGGAGTCACCGACAGAGGGACATCATACACGTATGGTAGTGGAGGCACCGACAGAGGGACATTATACACGTCACGTATGGGAGTGGAGGCACCGACAGGGGGACATCATACACGTATGGTAGTGGAGTCACCGACAGAGGGACATCATACACGTATGGTAGTGGAGGCACCGACAGGGGAACATTATACACGTATGGTAGTGGATGCACCAACAGGGGGACACCATAGACCTATTGCAGTAGGCACCGACAAGGAAACATTATACGCGTTTAAAAGTAGAGGCACCCGAGGGGGACGTCTCACATGTGTCGTAGTGAAGACAATTCGCAACAATGAGGAGGTATCATCATGCACGTGTAAGGTGTTTGGGGCACAGATAGGGGTCTACATGCACGGGTAAGGCGGTGAGGGCTCAGACAGGGGGCGTGTACGTGTGTTATGACTGAGAATGAGGCATGGCCGGAGCGTTACCCCGTGTCGTTTATCTCAATGAATATGTTAATGAACAGGGAGAAGCGCGTGCAAAGACCCTCAAAAGAGATTGACTAATAGGTGTCATGTTTGAGTGAGACGTTTCAATAACTTCTTCTCTTAGTCTACATACTAATTCATGTACGTGTTTATTAAGTAAGTGACTTTCTATCTCCTTAGTCTAAAAATAGTTCACTAACGTGTACATTGGTAATTACCATCTATCCATCCTATTCTACATAAGTAGAGTGCCGTTACTAACTCATTAGTGACTTTCTGTCCCGTTAGTCTGCATAATAGTTCAGTGAGGTGTCGATTTGTTAGAAACTTTCTACCCTACTTAGTGTACACGGTGTAGTTCCGTGACGTATCCAATATTTAGTGACTTTCTAACCCACTTAACCTACAGTGAAGCTGTAAACAGCGCTAACAAGGCGGTTCAGTACCAGATCAACTTAAATGTTTAATCAGCCTATCAAGTTCATTGGTAAGTAACAACGCCAGTTTACATGGAACATACTGTAACGCCCTGAGGACAAACTGTTGTAACAGTTGAAGAGTTCCACTGTGTTTCATTTGAAAGGAGCCCGATCGAATGTAATGGACCAAAAGGATGTGAAGAACGTTTTTATCACTTTCCCTACCCTAATTTTAGTATCTACTATAGTGTTTTTTTTATTAATTTACTTCGACTTAGCATTGAAACGATCTAAAATAAGTTCTCTTAACTGCGAGGGCTGTTTGGGGATATCTGAATAATTATTTCATCTCGTTATAACGACCAAGTGTCTCGTTATAAAGGCATAATATCTCGTTACAACGACTAAGTATCTCGTTATAACGAGTTATGATCTCGTTAGAAATACCTGTATCTCGTTATAGCGAGTTATTATCTCGTTAGAACTACCTGTGTCTCGTTATAACGAGTTATGATCTCGTTAGAACTACCTGTGTCTCGTTATAACGAGAGAAAATAATTATTTGGATGTCCTTAAACAACCTTTATTAAAGATATTTTACAAAAAATATTTTTTTATCTATATACCGTATAATCATAAGCGGAAACACAGCATTTTGTTTTGTTTTTGGCCTAATAATAAAGAAGAAGAAAAACAATTTGTTTAGGAAGGCTTGTATTTACGTTGTAGTATCGTTTTTGTGCTTGTTCCTCTCCTGGTTACTTCCTTCTGTGGTGTCTTCCTATGGACCCCCAGTTAACTCAGTGTCAGAATCACGTGACCGAGTTGAGTGCCATGTGTCCAGTTTATGACGTTTCGGAGAGACGCTATGCGGAAAGCGTCGTCGTATGACCTTAGTTATTTCGAGGACGCAAATCCTTGACAAGCAAAACAAATTGTCTTATACCAAAGGAAATATATATATACCACCATTAGAGCAATACTAGTACAATTTGCCGATAACTCATTTTGAAAGTAAAGATGCGAGAAGGAAGAAATTTAATTGAAATATTTCAAAATATTCACATGCCAACCACATGCTTTCAGGTAAATATTTTATTTTCAAAAAAAATGAGGTTTAGGATGTGAATCGAAATAGAATTGAAAAAAATAATATTTTGTTTTATTTGAAGCGTTAAATGAATGTTTAAGTATAATTTCGTGATATTATGAATGTGTTTTGGCGAAGATGCGATTGATTTAATGAATTACATGTATATGATAATGTACAGGTGCGTGATTATATGTTACTCGTCTCAACTCATTTCAAAATACAAACATAATTACAAACCCCAACATTAAAATAAGCACAGGCTTAAACATATTTGTCAACACCATAGATTAGCCTTTAATGTGTTGACAATACGTTTCAACCTGTGCGCATTTAATGTTGATGTATGTACATGTACATATGTATTAATGTTTTTATTTTGAAATAAGTTGAAGTTTGAATGAAAATAAATTCCACGTTTTCTTTAACGAAAGTGAACAATTTACCGTGGCCATCTCGGAAACTTCATTCATACAAGGGCAGACTGGACGGTTATGAATAGTACACAAGAGTAATCCTATACACCGTTTTACATAATGGTTGGACAATCTATACGAGGCTTCGTATATATCAAATATATTGGCAGATACGTAAATATAGTCTTTGATATAGGTCATCGCGCGCTGTATTGTATACTTCACATATATATCAACGATATCGTCTAGATCAGGAGGATCAGACTTAAACTAAGATCAAACAGAGCTTTCTTTGAATAATTTAATCGCTGAAGTTTAGCACAGATTGCATATACACCTGTAGCGTCACAAACATTACCTGTATTTGAAGAGAAATTGTTCACACACACATATACATACATATATATGTACATCACATCCTACTAAATACATACATATACAACACTATACATTTCTTTGATCCTACAAAGTAATGCAATGAGGTATATATATTATGTGATGTTTTTATGGGTCATGCTTAGCTTGACGTACAATTCGCGTCGCCATCAATGATAAAAAATGTTTACCTGACGGCAGATAGATACAATACATATATTTATGTATATTCCCTACTCACCTGATAAGACACTCGATATATCCCATAGTTTCAATTATATCTATTTGTTTCATTAAAACTCAGCATCACACATTTTGCGTCGTTCTGTCTCTGTTCTTAGTGTTGATACATAACATCAGCCACACATTTATCGATCACAAATTCTCACCTGAAAATACATTCCGTACGTAACAGCGATGACACCGCGGGAATACCTGTCTCCGTTCCGGTTTAAATCGGCAGCTGGTACGAGTAGGTAGGTACGGATCAATAGACCAAGGTGTGAACAGGTGAATCGTGGAGGAAAACCTACACCGGAGTTGCTCTCTTTTATCTGTTAAGTGATTACGTCACATAACGTCACCTAAATACTATTGTCCAGGTAAATTAAATAGCAGAGACTAATGACTTACAAATGCCACTAACCACTCAGCTGACCACTTGGTTAGAAAGCCCGGTCAGCTTGAACTTCGGACTTAAAAATAATTCTTAAGACCGGCACAAAAATGGACATTATACTTTGATTATGATTGCATATTTAACACGTCATTCTCTTTTTAAAAGAAAACTTATTTGACATTAAAAAATGTATTTAAGAAATGGAGCCATTTCAGATAATCAAGCTAAAAGGAATGCTCAGCTGTGCCCGATACGTACGTATATCTGTACCATTTCAGTCTGAACCAAATCTTGTTACTATATGAAAGAAATATTAATGTATAAAGTAATCAAATTAAAATTATAGTATTACGTATTTATATATATATCTGCTGTCCTGAAGACTCATAAGGTTAGTAAAGAACTTAAGCTTGTAGACAAATTCCGATACTCATGTTGTCTATAATATGGGGCAGTGCCTGGCACTGACCATCCCGGGGGGTCTTCTTACAGCGGAAATCTCTTAATGTATACTACGCATACAAACCATTGTATGACGAAATTAAAATCACGACCTAATTACCGTCATGTCACTTTACTCACAGACACAGACTGACCAATTGTCTGGCTGACCAGCTGATCCCTGTGTCCAGGCATTACGATAGAAAAGGTGGCGTAATATTAGTCAAACCCTGGTACCCGGATGTTGGTCGTCATGGAAATAACAGTTCGGGGGATATTTAACAAACTTAACGAAAAGAGGAATTCGGGGAGTGGACAGACACGCACACATATATCAAATTTCTAATGTAACGTCGAATTTATTCCCTCAAAACGTCTCTAATTTCCGTCGGACTCTATAAATGTGGGATTCTGGGTCATAGACTTATCGCAAAACATTTTAAAATCTAAGTGACCAGTCATTCCCCCACCCTCTCACCAATGTGGTGAGGTCGAGTGTCCTACTATTGTGAAATTCATGTTTTTGTGATGTGTCTTCAATTGAATATATGTTATAAACATAAAGAAAAAACCCAAAAAGGATATTGCTATGAATGAGTACATAGACTGGACAGTTGACCCCGGTCCCTACGTGGTCACGGATCTTGACAAACACATGAAACATAAATTTAGCACATATAAATTGCTGTTGTTTATTCCTAGCCAAAAACAACTATTTAGGGAAAAAAATGAGACGGTTAGTCGTCCTGGCTTCGGTATCACAAACGTACTTAAGCTGAGATTTGAGTCCGATCTCAAGGACTCAAGCTCAGCGTCCGTATTTCGTTATCACAAACTAAAAACTCAGCTCAACGCCTCAAGCTGAGCTCAAAAAGCTGAGACTGCCCAAGAGCAGACTTAAGTTCGAACTCAAGCTCCGGAACGAAACTGTTTGCTATAAAATGGCAGGCTTGTAATACATAACAAGAAAATGCTTTAACAATATTGATTTGTCACAATCATCCAAAGTGTTGGAGACACACACAATCTTTACTAGACAATTATGCAGGTAAACCATAAATATTGTCAATTTATTTGCCATTTGTTGAAAATACAGTCGTTTTAATAAGCTGTGAAATGAGTCTGAGATGAATGGGGTCCGAATACGATAGCCCTGGGCCCGAGTGCGATTTGAAATATAAAAAATCTATGCGTTATAGTTTCCAACCAAAAACCAGAAAAACTGAGCATGAGATATTTTAAATGATGTATTTTCATGTTATTTTACTTTTTGTAAGACGATATATCGTGGCTTGTTTGTGTCCAAGTCGGACCAACTTTGGGCAGGTGACAGTACCCAAATCGGATCACCAAACCATCATTTTATTAAATCATTGAAAAATCTGAGGAGGAATTATATTCATTTATGGTTGTATCAAAAAAAGAATATCGATAGGTGTTCTCACAAACGAAATTAGCACCCGGGGCTCAATAGATATATATATAGAACGCTCTGAAGTCACCAATCAGCGTCTCTGGTTTTTGAGAATGTCGGGACTGTTCTAGGGTTGGCCTAAATTTATATGAAATGTTCTATCTTCTGTATTACAAATTATTTGGTCCAGTCAAAAAATTATAGCATATTTCTCATTTTCAATACTCACAGAAATTAAGCTTTAAAAGTAGTTTAATTGGGATGGTACACATAAATTCGCAAAAATATTTATCATTTTTTTTGTATCACTGCATGCTTCTTGACTAAGAAAGAAATACTATGGATGTTTTTATCACTAATGCTTCAAATCGGTATACAGTACACGGGTGGTAAACTTATATCTGCCCTATATCTAGGTCCCGCACCACCAAACACCTTACAACATAATTATGGTGTATCTCTACATTCGGGATATATAGATAAACCTGCTGGGAACCCTGCCATATCTAACAAACCTGTGAATGATTTCTACCCACACCTATAGACCGGGTAGAACATGGGGTCCCGCTGATCTGACACGCTGGGCGTAGGAGTAGTTACAATAATCTATTCATTGATGAAACTGTGGTAATGACAACGGAGAATATGGTCTTACAGCGAAGGTGTGGATTGACAAAAAGATGAACATAGATAAAAATATATCTCAACCGAAGGTTCTGAAGCCGACATTGGAATAAGATGTATCTAGATATAGTGTTGTCCGTCCGTTACGCAATTCTTTATCCAGACAACTATATATAGCCCTTCAGTTTCCTTGCTAGTTGCTAACTCTAACACCACCATCTTCAGACGTTGTTGCGCATCAGGCATATTTCAAACTATCGCTTTATTTGTGTTCGCTTACAATTTTGCCGAAAAATGGTTACCCAGTTTTAAGCCGATATTCGAAAAAATTGAGAGGATTTATCACAATCGAATGTAGGTTTGTCGGACATATCGACCACATTCTTTTACAGAGTTATTGTCCATTTTGTGTTTGAGTCATTCCAGTCTTGTCTTGTGCTGAACAGCAATAATCCATAGATTGCATTGAAATCTTTCATAAACTCACCCGCCATCATATATCTATATATCGAGCAACATTTGCAGAGTTATTGCCCCTTTTTGTTCTATTCGAACCGTATCCGAGAATTCAATTATTTGAGCTACAGACAGAAAATATACATGTGTGAATGTTTACGGATTTACATTAGTCTGTGACAATCAAAGTCCACACTCTGTTCTTTAAGCGTAATGCGAACGATACTAATTTCAAGTTGTCCGTAAAACTAGTCCCCTCTTTAACACAATTCAACGGCTTAATGAACAGTAGTTGTACATGACAAGTCGGTTTCCCGTGTGTATCTGACGGACCATCCTTGAGGTTCTAGGTGTTACGATCACTTATGTTCTTGACCATATATGAGCACAAAACCTGGAATTTCTAGGATGCTGACTGACCAACGGACAGAATACTACATGACGTAATCTGATTGTTACGTGATGACTAGATGTCTAATTGGTAGTTCATAACAAGAGCAAACGATGCAATTTCTGAGATTCAAACATCCTTAAAAACACGCTTTCAAAAGTAATCGACAACAGAAGAAGAAGCGTGATGGCGTTGATTCGTGAACAGTTTGTTTGTAACTCTAGTCACGGGGGGTCTGCACACTTCATTGTTACATTTAAAGTCTGGAATTCAAAATATTTGAAAACTCCTTATCATTGTTTGCAAAAATATTTATTATTCAGTTCAAAGGTAACAAGATGTAATAGGAATGTGCTGTAATATATATAACCGTTGTATGCTGGGATCATACTCTATACGATATGTAACACAATATCCCCCTCCTACACACGTAACCAATGAATTACATACGAGGCGTCTACCAGATTGATTTACGTTCTATACAGACCGGCCCTCTTGTCAACCATTAAAATATCGTCTATCGTACGGTATCTTTAGAGAACAAAAATTCAGGGCTAAATACAAGTCACACTGTCTCGTGAAATTACAATTACGGGATAATTACAATTCGAATACTGATCGTGACAGGGAATAGAGGTTTTGTTTTTCTAATTTATTTATTTTCGTAGCACTAAAGCCTGATGTCACGTGTGTGCGGCACTTTAATGGGTTTGTCACCTACGTCTCCATTTTTATTCAGTAACCAGATAATTTCATATTTTTTTATACATAATAGAATCAGTTAATCCTGCCAGAGTTATCCCTCCTGTCGCCTTCTAAAACATGTTTTGTGGGTATGTTCCCTCGATCATAAGTCCAGGAATACTCTCTGTAACGTTCTCTGTTAGTATTGTAGCATATTTTACCACTGTATTAAGACATTCATATTATGATTATCACTGTAATTAGTGACTTCACCCCCTGCCCCGCCCCTACTGACATCACTCAGGACAGAGACGTATGTAATATCACGGAGATATATATATGTGTCTCTGCTCAGGGGCGGGAAAATAAAATAAAAATGAATATTTCAAATAGTATTCCACTCAAAACATTCTTATAAATCACAGAGCTTTTAAATTTCTCTGAGGCTACGCTCCGTATGTATAAGATTATATAATACCAATTATTATAATAATATTTAAATACATTTTGTCTAAAATGTCTACACCCACGGAATTAGATTATTTAAGTCTGTGCTACATCGTAACAAATGGTGAAATTTGAAAAATTGAGCGCTTACTTGGCAATGCTTTCTAATTAGGCATTTCATCATTTCCCCCGAGTTAAGATGGACAAAAGCAGTAAGTTAACTAATTGTGTATCAAAACTGCCGTGAAAATGTTGCTTAAGTATTCGATGATGTTCAATCTGCATTGCCGATTCAAATTTTATTTTATTTGTCAGCGTCCCTGCACCGTTCCACACCATGATGGAAAAGGAGTTCACCAAAAGAATGTCAAACAAAAAAATCTGTTTCATAGAAACCGGTTCATGGGTTCAGTAATTGACGTATTCCTTACAAAAAAAATCTAGGACTCCTCTAAAGACTTTTCAAGCATGAAATTTTGTAATCAATCAACCAATCAGACGACAGAACGTGTGTCAATACTCTCCTCAGAAGAGGCCAGAAAACCACTGGTGTAATTTCGGAACTCTCGGATGTTATCCTCTTCGTTTTAGATAAAAAATAGAGACCCTCGAAAAACTTACCAACATGGCGTGGCCGGTAACTGAAGTTTTGTCGAAGATGCTTTCATTTTTTATCGTGGCATTATTGGTCGATAGAATTACAGGTATCTGACTCTTATCAAAAGACTTAACATATATTCGACAAATGTGATTCATTTTTACTTTATCTTGTAATTAAGAAAGATAATAACCTTGATCCCGTGTTGTTTACAATCCATGATTCCTGTCATCGTGTCACTTTCTAAACTGGGCAGGGTTAGGCAGAGGCGTTCGTTACAAATGTCGGGAGTTTATGCTATACTGATATGTGTCACATCACACATCAACATGTATGTTAGGGTTATACATGTTTAAAACGATTTAGTGACATAACGACAACTTGGTTGAGGTGTAAAGACTTGGAAAAAGGACGGAATAGTCAAATTGACGTGCATTGTGAATTATGTTAATTCCTTAGCTCAACAATAGAGTATCCAACTAGAATGTTTGTGGTCATTGTTTCGATCCCCAGTTAACGAAGTTACCTTTTTCTTTCTTTTAGTCTATTTCATAGCCAGAGGAACATGCATATTTGATTTAGAGTGAAGTGGAGTAAGATATTTTAATAGACATGCCTCTTACAACCAAGTTAATCGACTCGACACAGAGGGCTTTCCAATATCTTTAACAGGGAATCCGGAGCGTCTATGGCAACTATGTATAATATAGGAAGAAAATAATGATAGACAGTGTATGTGCATTTGCCAAAATCAGTCTATTTTATGCAGAAATGTACCTTAAAATACAAAAAATGTATGTATGGAAGAAGGAGAAAGGGTAAACAGACGAAGACTTTCAGGACATGAAATTTGTGTACAAATTTGTAGTGTTTACATTTACAAATTTATATTTACAGGTTTCGACTATGACTATGTTACCTGCGGTTCAAGTTTGAAGTTACTGAATAATCATCACAATGTTCGCCTACATTCTCATGACGTCAAGTATGGCTCTGGAAGTGGACAGCAGGTTGGTTGTTTTCATCATGTATTTGCCTAAAATTGACATTGGTTAACTTGCCATACTGGTAACCATATCTTTCAAAAATATTTTATCGAAAATTGATTATAGTGTTTTATCAAAATAAATGCTAAATCTTTTGAAAAAGTTAAAAGTATAAACTACTTTTATTTTACAAAAATTATGAAGCAAGGTATTTCAGTTTATATATATTAATCAGTCTTGTTGACCCATAGGTTAGCACCCTGGGGGTGTTATGTGGGAGGAAACTTGAGTACCAAACGAAAAACTGCGTGTTCGGGCAGAAGACTCCCAAACTCTGTAAACTCTAGGTCCAAATTTTCTTTAGCAGAAGTTGCTAAAACCCCCTATTTTTCTTTAGCAATTAAAATTGGCCTCAACAAACTCAAGAAATATAGTCTTTGATAAGTTTCCCAAAGAAAAATAGACATCATACTCACCTCTAACTTCTAAGAGGACACTCTGACCTATTTTACGGAGTGTGGAGATCGGCAAACTTGGACTGAAAACTTTTCAAAACTGATGAAATGTCTTCATTTAAACAATTAATAGTGATATGACCTCTTCACATGATTGTTTTAAAATGTTTGTGTTGATAATAATTGTATGTTTCATTGGGAAATCAATAACTTTTTTTATTTACCAAACACTTTTACAAGATGATCTAGATCTAACAAAGGATCATTGTCCTTGCATCTTCATTAAAATGATGGTGTATATAAACCAGAGGCTGGGGTTTAATTGATATGACAAATTGTTTTCTCTCATAATATTTTCGCACAATTTACAAAAAGCACTAATTTCTTTTCTACAATTAGTAATCAATATTCGCAAATTGCAGAAAATGCGATCGGTAGCGTTAGCAGAGCCAAATCAATATAGCTGATATTATTTACAGTCAGTAACGACTGGATTTGTTTATGCTAATAGACACGTGGTGATTTGTTTATGCTAATAGACACGTGGTGATTTGTTTTACAGTCGGTAACAGCCGTAGATTCATCAGAAGACCACAACAGTTACTGGCAGGTTCGTGGTAAAACTGGCATTGGCTGTACACGAGGGTAAGTCACACAGTAAATTTTCAAGATTAAAAAAGTCATCCTTGTACATGCATGTATCTTGTCAATTTTTAAAAAACAAATCATACAACAATCAAACCCATACAATGCATGTATCTCAAAGTGTGACTTTCTGTTTACAGGGAGCCAGTCAAGTGTGGACAGACATTGAGGCTCATGCACTTGAATACAAGACGTAATTTACACAGCCATCACTTCCAGTCACCTTTATCACATAACCTGGAGGTGAGCGCCTTCGGGGAAAACGGCGAAGGAGATGAAGGTAGGATAAAATTGTGAACTACATGTCATGTGAACACAAATATAAAGCCCCTGATCCTGTGAATTAAACTCTTTGTCTGCTGCTATCTAAACTTCCAGTCAGCAAACTCAATTATCTGGCCTGCTGTCAGTGGCACCTCCCACCTCACACATTTTAATCAAAGCTGAAGATATTTTGAATGTCGTCAAATATTTTCAATTACTTTATTTGATTATGAAATTTACCAGTGCTTGTATGCTATTTTAAATTGAAAGAATGTAATTTAGATAAGAATTATCTTGTCATAGCTGAATGAAAAAAGTGTTCAAGAAATAAAAAAGCTATAGAGCATTATCTAGTGGCCATCTGTAGGGGAGATTACTCAGCTGAGTAAAAAATGCTGTTTTAGAATTATAAATGCATTACAGGATAGGAGTTATATTTGCAGTGTAACAGTTATATTTAAGGGGCAGATGATATGTTTACATAGCAGAATGTTTTTAAACAGGACAGTAGTTATATTTACATTGGAACAATTATATTAACAGGGCAGAAGTGTTTTTTTGGACAGGACAGAAGTTATATTAAAAACCAGAAAGAATAGTACTGCAACAGACATGAATTACCCTGCTATTTTACATTCAATATATAGAGAGTAAAATAGTGTTTAAGGATTCATACAAAATACACTGATAAGTGGCTTTCGCCAATATGACATTGTGTGATATCTAGCTGCGATAATTATAACGTAGCTTCTGATGACGAGACTTTATAAGTTCACCTGGCCGCGAAGCATCGTCCCATGTCAATATTGTACTTTAAACAACTTCTTCTTAATAACCAAAAGCCCTAGGGTGATGATTAGGGCTACAAAGTTTGTTCAAATATATGACCTTCGCTCATATTCAAGGTCACAGGAGTCAAATATGTTAAAAACTTTTAACAACTTTTTCTGAATAACCTAAATGCCCAGGGTGATGATATTTGGCCAGTAGCATGCTTGGATGAAGGCCTACCAAATTTGTTAAAATGAATGACATTAACTTATATTCAAGGTCAAAGGGGCCATTTGTCTAAATAATACCTTTAAACGACTTTTTCTGAAGAATGACAATCTCTTGTATTCAAGGTCACAGGGGTCAATTGTCTTTAAAAACCTTTAAACAACTTCTACTGAATAACCAAAAGGACCAGGATGGTAATATCTTGTCAGTAGCATGCTGGGATTAAAGGCTACCAGATTTGTTCAAATATATGATCTTCGCCATATTCAATGTCACAGGGGTCAATTGTCTAAATAATACCTTTAAACAACTTTTTCTGAATAACCATAAGATCCAGGGTTATGATATCTGGCCAGTAACATGCTAGGATGAAGGGCTACCAATTTTATTGAATTTAATGACCTTGACCTATATTGAAGGTCACAGAGGTCAAATATGTTTTAAACCTTTAAACGACTTCTCCTGAATATCTTTAAGGTCACGAATGTTGATATCTGTCCAGTAGCCTGCTACGATGAAGGGCTACCAGTTTTATTGAAATAAATTACCTTTACCTATATTCAAGGTCTTAGGTGTCAAATAAGTTTACAATCTTTAAATGACTTCTTCTGAATACCAGGTAACCAAAAGTCCAGGGTGATGATATCTGGCCAGCAATATATATGCTAGGTGAAGGGTTACCAGGTTTGTTCAAATAAATGGGGTAAAATATGTTTAAAATCTTTAAACCGCTTCTTCTAAATAACCATGAGGCCCAGAATGTTGATATTTGGGCAGTTGCATGCTTGGATGAAGGGTTATCAAGTCATTTGATTGACGTTGACCCATTTTCAAGATCACATTTGGTCAGATATGTATAAACCTTTAAATGACCTAATCTCAATATACAAAAGGTCTAGGGTGGTTATATTTGGCAAGTTACATGCTGAGATGAAGGGCTATAAAGTTTGTTCAACGTAATTACCTTGTTCGAGGTCACAGGGGTGAAATGTTAAATCTTTTATCAGGTTCTTTTGAATGATAATAGTCATAAAAACTGATGTTTTCTGTAGCTTTATTTTAGATCACTTTTAATGTTACAAGTGTGAGATTAGTACCAGTTGAGTGATGCAGGCCCATCGGGCCTATTGTTACAATATATTGAGAGTAAAATTATGTTTAATACATGATATATACTGATAAGTGACTTTCCCCAATGAACCATTGAGTGAAATCCTCTCCAGTACGAGTATAATTATGCAATTTTTAAAATCCTACTCATCATTGATATTTAAACATTTACAGGAGACAACTGGGTGATTGTCTGTGCAGGAAAATACTGGAGCAGAAAGGAAAAGGTCAAGATCAAGAATGTTGTTACAGAATAGTAAGTGACCTTTGACCTTAAAAACTAAATTTATGTATAATAGGAAGAAACCCAATACCCTTAAATCACTGTAATGAAAAGAAAGTAATCTTGTTACAATGGTCATATTCATTTAGTTACATTTGACCTTTCAATTTAACTCACATAACTTTGAAACACACAAAGTTAAATTTATTTTAAAAGCTGTACATCCTCAGCCTTATTCCTTGTCTGTCCTATTCTAGACTAGGGCTGTCACTGAGCTGTGAGCTCTTAACCCTCTTTATTTGAATGTGTATAAAATATTTCTAATTTTAACACAGTATTTCAGCACACAAAATGCTATGCCATATTTGCTGTTATAACTTATTAGCACCCATCGACCTTTACTAAGGTGTCCCTTTCCAGTTTTTGGAGGGAATTGACATTGTATACACCCACATCCAGACCTGACTAGACCCAATCCATCACTGATATATAGTACTTTCACTTTAAAGTGGGGTTTTATGTTTTAGCCAATTTTTAAGCACCCTCGGAACAAATTGTGCCAAATACATCAGGATTGTTTATAGAAACATATTTAATTTATACCAGGTACTATTTCATTTCTGCTGCAGTTATTTTAAAAACACATATCTTACATATCTTAATATTTTTTACTCCATTTATATACATGTGTCTTATTTTTACTCCAGTTATAAACATGTGTCTTATTTTATGCTCCAGTAATGTACATGTGTCTTATTTTATTTCTGCTTTAGTTATTTACACGTTTCTGGAGACACGTATGGACGGCCAATTCACGGACAAAGGGAGATAAGCGCGTATCCATCACCATCAGAACTGAATTACTGGCAGGCTAAGGAGGGAATCTTTATCAAACCAACATCGGAACCTTCCTCTTCAGGATACCATGACGAGTTATAGGGGACCTTTACAGAGCTGCTATGTAATCACAGAAAACATTGTGGGTTTATCGTCTCACGTGTCATTTCTGTATGGAGATTGATTCCTGGCTTTAACAGTGCTTATCCTGTCAATGAAGGAAATGGAAACCAGTTGATGAAGCTGGTCATAATTTTATTCCATAAAATTAAAATACCCACATTGGGTTCCATAGCACTGATTTTTTTGTTACATAAGAGTAAATGGTATATTTTAGAATGAAAAACAAACAAGTCTGTCCTATGATATGCTTTAACACTGATTTCCTTCTTTTTGCCGTTGAGGTGAAAATACAGTTAACAGAACCTATTTTAGGTATACAGCGGGCAAATATATTATAAAAGATCACAGGGTGAAAATTTGGAGGGGAAAATGTCTTTTTTTGTATTTATGTACATGTACTCAAAGATGGGTTCTCAAAGATTTGAACAATATTTCACTGCATGTATTTAAAAGATAAGTATAAGAATATTATTTGATGTTACGGTTGGACCAAATTTATGTAGCTGCATTTAGCTGAACCACACTCACTGTCATTGACGTATATATTGACTTACCATGGTCAGGCAAGGTACAAACTGAGAACCTTTGGATTCGAAAGTGGACATGTCTTTTACCACTAGAAGAAACTATGTGCTATGGACTTAGAAGTGTATCAAAATGCAGTGAGATATCTTCACACGATAATTCTGTTCATATTCTCTATATCTGTTTTAAAAGTCATTTGGAGTCCAACTCTAGAGTAGATGTGTATAGTTAAGTATGAATTATGTGAAATATTCCTTTGAAGTCTTTTGTGGAATGTTTGTGTATAGTGTTGAAGAGAATATGGATTGATGGATCTTCAGTTTGTCTTCTGTTTTTTTACCAAAAACGTTGCTGTATCAGATCATATTTGAGGCATTATCAGTTTTACAATTTCTGAAGAATGTAAAAATCAACAAATTTTCAAAAGCCATGGAAATGTAATAAAATTGTCTCAAATTGCAACTTTATACAATTTTATCATTGCCATAACAAAACCAATACATTAGTTTATGTCTTTACCATAACAATAATAATACATCTTTGTATCATTCATACAAAGATGAAAGTCTGCTCAATATGATCAGCATTAGACTACTCTTGGTGAACCAGTGTACAATAACAATTTTGAGGTCCAAAATAAGCAATTCTGAAGTTTATTTACATAGAATCAAATACCATGTACTCCATTTCTGTTTGAATTGGCTGTTGAGCTAGAATAATTTGTTCTCTGCCTTCAATCTTTCTTATATTTATAGGAACTTCTTCTTTCACCTGAAAAATGAGTTGGCAAATATCTTGTTTGTATGAATGAACTATTGCTGCAACATAGATTATATAGTGTGGAATACATATTTTTCAATTTACGTTATTTTGAGAGAAAGATAGAGTGCAAATTATTGTTTGTTATCTGTTGTAGAAAATGTGTTCTTTTTTCTTGTAAGTAGTTGACAATTTTCCTAGATTTCATTATACATAATTTACATGTGCGTGTGACAGTTCAAGGGAAATAACTCCTGCATGCTTGATTTAGGTGGCATATCACATAAATGATATAGATGCATTTGTAGCAGCACTTAATACAACAGCACCATAAAACCTGTGCAATTTTCACAAAGGCCTAGTGTAGGATATGATATTAATTGATGTGTCGCCTAATGAGGGATTGGCTGAAATAAAACATGTATATTATGTAGAGGGAGAACTATTGTTATGTAACACTACAGAACAGATATTTTGTCTTTTATCATACATCAACTTTTTCTACAATAAATATGATGGGAAAAATGACTTCTGTTTGTATTTGTCTTAGTCATTAAATTTTCATCAATATTAACTTGTCTACAACTTGAACAGGAGCTATGACAACAGGTATTCCTGTTTTATATATTTGAAATAAGTCATTTAAATATATTTAGATTTCACTGCAAAAATGCATTCATAGGACTATGGACGCAATTGGATCAGCCTGATTTTGAAGTTTTTACTGGTGCCTCTATAACAGGACAACCGCTAAGATCAAACATTTTGATGATGTTAGGCTGTTCAATGAATCTTGTTTGCACTGCCGACATAAACACTTAAATATTGGAAATTTAAGTGACTATCTGTATTTTGGTCAATAATAAGTAAAAAAAAAAAAAAANTATAAGTGACTTTCTGTATTTTGGTCAATAATAAGTAAAAAAAAAAAAAATGAATATGAATATAAGAATTGAAAGGCATTTTGTCAATGTTCATACCGGTTTGAAGCAAATCGCTTAAAACATTCCATGAAGCCAGGAAATTGAAAATAAATGCCCTTCAATTCTTAAAGAAAAAAACACTTACAGTAAAGTGTATTAGAAAAGCCAACTGTCAGGAAATGGGTAATAAACTTCTACAAAGTGATAAGTGTTTTATTATATAAAGGTGTTGACATTTCTGATATTATAGAAGTCGGTTTGGCAATGTATACACTTTTATGAATACACTCCATGTATTGTGCAAAGAAAAAGTTTAATACTTTCTAATAAAACAAATCGGCATCATATTTCTCCAGTACTTTAACCAATCTCTGAAAATAAGAAATACATTTCACAGCAAAGAATATTTTGTCCATTCAACAATAGTGTCCATAAGTTAAGATATAAATCAGTTTTAAGATATTACCCTGTCATTTTGTATCAAAGACCAAACTTTCACCTCAGTATGATATCTAACCCCCTTTCATTTACGTTTTCCAAGAATGTGATGAATCTAGTTCTGTACTTGTGGTTACATATGATCATAGTTTAGCAGTATTTTTCATGATTTGAATTCTGGAAATTGAATAATAAAAAACATTTATAAGATGTGTCACTATTACACATGCTCAGATATTTTGGGAAATGTTTTGGTTACTTTGAAGGCTTTATGCTCTCTTACATATAATATCTCTCTCATTTGTGTTAGAGTTATCTCCCTTCTTTTTTAATTTAGAACTACTAGAGTAGTCTTGTACTTTTTCAGATGTATATGACACCTATTAATCATTAACAATAGTTGAACTCATTTAATGAGTTGTACAAGTCGATATATGATGCAAACATATCATAAACAGCCTGAATGGCCTATACACTCTTAGGTTAAAGAGCAGGATTATTTTAACTAAATTTTGTATAGATATCGGGTTTATTTTTTAAACCTTGTAGTGATCGATGCTATCAAACGAGTTCGCAAACTAGGTCTCAAAATTAGCCTCCCTCGAAATATTGTTCACTAACGTACGTTCTCTGCACTGAATATATGATAAGATCCAGTGGACGATTTTAACATGTTTCGATTATGAACTTGACTTTAAAATATGTTTTTTTTGTATGTGTATGTCTCACTTTAAAAATCGCTTCATACTACTATGAATTGTAATTGACAGTCTATATCACCATCTGTTGTTTTGAATTATTGTTGTAAGGAGATGGCTTCATAAGTTGTAATAAATCGTGCCAAATCCTATTTTCCAGTTTTGGTTGATAAAAAAATGTTTAAGTCATATGATAAAGTTCCCGCAAAAAGTTGACAGAGACTCGTAGTTTCCCCGTTTTAGTGTATCTTAATCGCAATTTGCTTATGTCTTCCCTATTTTGCGTTTTGGTCAGGTGGCGCAGTGGACAGCGCATCTTTTACCAAGGCGGCCGGGGTTCTCAGTATTACCTGATCGGGCGTGAAAAGGTATGGCGTAACCTGCACCACGTCAGTTTTCTCCGGGTACTCTGGCTTCCTCCCACATTAAGACCCCGTGCGCTAACATCCAAGCCACCAAGGGGATTAATATAAGTTGTAAAAACTTGTTTCATAATTGTTGTAAAGTAAATCAAGTTATATTTTTAAATGTTTCACGTCACGTCGTCTTTCCATTGGTTTCTTTGTCAATTCACTTTTGGAAGATCAATTTCGTCAAAAGTGGATGAAATTTGGCACAAAACTAGAGAATTATCCAGCGCTTCTCTTGGCAGTATTAATATAGTTATCTGTTTCATAGAATTCTAACAATGATGGGTTGATTGGCAATAGCAGTTTTTACGGCAAAACTTAACATTGTGTGTAAAACTATATATATGGGAATGACGTCGAAAAATTACCATGCATGCTGGGATGAAAAGTGCTATCAATACCAGAGCGTCAGTTAACATTACGTGGAAACCCCTGGATAGTTATCAAAGAGGAGATGTTAAGATTAAAGAGTTAATGAACATAGAATCAGATCCAATGGGAAAATGACAAAACGTGAAAAAGATAAGACACGGGTCGTAGTGTTGGCCTTAGTTTTGATTTCAAATACGTGAGTCAAGCTAGAAAACAAAACAAAACGGAAACGAAAGAGTCTTTAACCTATAATGGAATCAGTCATGTTCTTTTATTGGCATACTAACGTGGCGACCAGACAAATATGTTAACTGACTAGACATATTATCATAATTTAATCGTGTATTATTGGTGTTGCATGGCTAATTGCAATCAGCTTAAAAATAAACATGACTTTGGTTTATTATAAATAGAATCAGGAGCTAACGGGGGTTCTAAAATCATCGCTGCAACAGAAACTAGAACAATTAACTCATACAAATGGTTTACTTGGCAATATTGACGTGAACAGCAAATATATGAACAACATTTCAGTAAGTATCTCTGCCAGTAGCAAACGGTATGTCTAATCAACCCTAATGTAAGGCTTAGTCTCCGGTCTAATCCTTTTCGCGACTGTAACCTTTGGCTTTGTATTCATTGATAAATTAATTCTATACTATAAACAAGGTTTTTCAGGGGCATCTATTTTCCCTACAAACGCAGTTAAGATTTGGAGAAATAATAAAAAATGATAAAAACTAAATTAACAAAAATTGATAATTTAGAACTTTTCCCGACGAACCCCGTAAGGTGCCCCTAGTAACATTCTGTCCGTGACGTCACAATACTGACAGCCATCTTGCTTGTCTAATGTGAGTTGTGGAAATACTACAATCCACATATTTCCCTGTTGTCTCGCTGAAAGAGCGAGTTCAAAACAACTACTGCGATCAATGTGTAGAAATATACTGGTAAGTATTTCAAACTTGTCATTTTCAGTCTGTTTTTAGTCAAATATATGTTAAATTTCACGCAGACAAGCCGGTCAACCAGTGTATTAGAGAGTTATGACAAATATGCATGTTGAAAGTTAAAAGCATGATGTGTAACCGCCGTTAGCGTTGAAAGTAAACCAGTCAGACTTGGAGTAAATAGAACGAGCAAGATTTCTATCAATAATACCATGTCTATGACTCAACATAGTTCCTGCCTTGCCGTTTTCCTTTTCCAATGTACATCGGGCTGACGTTTTCGCGATTCATTCACTCCGTTTTGCATTCTACCCCATAGGCCTATAAATAATCGTTTGTCTGTCTCCGGTCATCTGGATGTTTTTACACACGTTCAAGATATATCTGGACAGAATTGTGTGTGCTATCGTGACATTACGTAACCATGGATGTTTACACACGGTTGATAAGTAGACGATGATACACCACGAGATGAAAGGTAAGGATGATGGTCACGGCTTGACCTGATTGACCCCGTGTTTGATAAGGTCACATGTACTGACCATACATACCGAACATGTGATGCCCTGTGGCAGTGCATGTCTACAAGAAAGAGCGATGTTATTACTGTATAACATTGTCACCAATAAGTGAATTACATGTATACTATTTCCCAATACACATGTTGCAATACACACCCGGGTGTATCCAGGACTCTCCTTTTCCATCCTTCTCAACAACAGGAAGCTACTCCATACTTGCCACCTTTTTGAAATTTCCATGGAGGAGATTACACATGCTCAGAATTAAATGCAAAATTATAATGTGTCTATACAACACTTGGGGGAAAAAATAACACTTTATAAGGACACCGTTTGAGCTGTTCTTTCAGGTGAAATCGTCAGACCTGAGTGAATAGAAATACTGTTTGGCAAAGCTGGTTAAAAATGATCAATTTTCCGGTCAAAATTGGGAGTCTCCCTCGGTGGGCCTCTTAAATAGGGAGAGTTGGGAAGTATGCTACCCGGGGATGGATGACCACCACTTCACACCTACATTGAAACACATGTTGTATTAATATGTGTTTTATATATATGTTTATAATACATATCATGATACACCAAGATCCGCTTAAAAAGTCAACTTTTCGTAATTATTGTCTGCAGAACTATACAGTTATTGTTGTAGACCCAATTGTAAATACTGTCAAAACATATTCTTGTATGAATTTGAGTTCTTACGTTTATGACTGCACTTGTACAGTGGATCACATCTTTACTGAATGATTCCAAAACAATAAGTACTCTTTTGTTAGAACTTGGAATCTATTAAAAAAAAAAATTGATTGATCATTTCAGTAAGTACTGTTAGTGTATCATGATACAGACAAACAGTGATACACAATTTCATATATAACATACAGGAAAGTAACAATAACTTTGGTTCTGAAGAGTGTTGTGTTGCCAGGGAAAGAAAATTTTTGACTCCCCAACACTAGATTTGATCTTGGGTTTGAACAGACATGTTTATTTGACATATGTTTTGAGCCTCACAATTTCAGGGGAAGCTTATAACCAATTGACTTCTGAAGCTAATGCCTGACATAACTCTTCATGCATGTTGTCAGATGGCAAGAAATTCATTAAAAAATTTGGGGGATCAAATACTAATTATATCCATTTTAAATTAAGCATGCCTTAATTAAAGTGTTGTTGGACTGACTTGGCATACCTGGATATCAGTTGTCTGTTAAACTTCCTGGTGTGTATATATATATATGTACATGTATTCATGGTATGTTGCATAATTAATTAATAATGTAGTAATATTTACATATTTTTTTCTGAAAATGAATATTCATTTCTGAATCGAGCAATGGTCATGCCTTGGCAAAACTGTAGACTTGGCTGAGAACTTTTTTGTTTCGGTTTGGTCTTAAATTTAATGCTACAGCGGATCTATACGAGTGTATAATGAGGACAATTTGGGTTTACAAATTCAAATATCTGTGAAGATTTTCGTTGTGTGTAGTTAGTGGAATTTGAGAGCAGTGAGCAATTTCAGCAATTTTTTAAGTCAATATCAAAATTAAGAGGGGCCATATATATGCATTCTATGTAAAATTTTAAGAAAATTGGGACATGGAGGGGTCAATTTCAGTCTTGAGGGGTCATTGACCTCATGGGCCCTTTGAGGATTTACCATGCCTGAAGAAGGAATAGCTAAATACAATCATACATGTATGTACTTTACCTTTTTGAGTTAATTGTTATGTCTGGTAGCTAAGGCTCAGAATTCACCTGTAATATAACATGCTAGCGAGACCTGCAGTGTGAAAAGATTAAGTCAAGGTAATACGATAACTAAGCAGGAATTGTCCTGTCAAGTGGAAGGTCGGAGCAGTCAGCTGTACTGAACCCAAGTGAAGGCAGCATATTTGTATTGATGAGCTAAGAATTAAACATACCGGTAGCTGTGAACGTCCAATGAAAATACTTAAAAATGTATGCATTGTATTTGGCGTTTTTCAGAAATCACCTATAGTTTTCCATTATTTCGGAAAAGAAATCCTTTTCTTGATCAGGGAAAACCCTTGCATTTGAGAGCAGTGGGTCGTATTCAGCAATTTTGTTGTCAATATCAAAATTAAGAGGATCCATTCTATGTAAAATTGATCTAAGAAAATTGGAACATGGAGGTCTTATGAGAAAAGTTTTTTATTTTATTTTATTTTCTAATCTTCCTGATAGATATTTTTATAACATTATATATATAAACATAAGTAAAATATGAAACTATATCTGAAAGAAAGTGGTTAAATCCCTAAGTAGTGTTCATTGTATAGCCGCTGCGCTTCAGCTATGATAAGTGACCTTTTAGTCACTTTTCTGATTCATGACTGACTTGTTTACTGTCAGTGGACTCCATTAACAGTGACCGGTCAATCATAAATGTGTATTTACAACCTCACAGAATTTATGCAGATATCTCTCTATATATATGTGGTCAGGTATACTGCCTGCTAGTGCTAGTAGGGAGATCGTATCTGATTCTGTTTTTCTTCTTTGATAGAATTTTCAGAAAATAAGATTTTAGATCCAAAATATTTGTATTGCTCACCTGCTAATAATATACATTATTTTTAATGAATATCAGATTTCTTGAAAAACATAAAAGAAATTGAACTTGGAAAAGTTAAAATTCTATCTGTGTTGTGCTTGAATCTAGATTATAAGATTGTTATGATTTTACTTCATCAAGTTTTGTTTTTGTCACAGATTTTGAAGACAGGAACACTATGATATTAAGTACCAGCAGTAACTGCTGTGGTTATGTACACTATGTTATAACATAAATCTAGGATCAGATAAAGGCGTGAAGGTTTCAGATTAATACATGTATAGTGTAGTAAATGTCATTGACCTCTGATTCTGTACCTGGTAATACGTGGGGTCAGAAATCTTTGAGGTCAAAAGTAGTATACATGTGTTGTTGAGAACATATTATGCTGAACAGTAATTATAACAGACCTGTTTACATCTATGATTTTAACGTAGTTTCTAAGATTATTGAAGTTAAATTACGCTCTACACCTTTCGGAGAGTAGTTTCTACACTTTATGCGAAAAACATCCAATATAATGCCATTGTGTTTTCGTCGTCCTTTGTTGTGTGTTCTGTATCAAACGCACCCTGTAAACCACATAGTCATACAGACGCTAATCACAATTTTTTATGGACATAACAAACACCAAAGTGATCGCATATTCAGCTAATAGTTTATAGACGATAATCGCAGAGTGGTTTCAAATGGACATCCCTCGAAGTAATAAGAAGGTGGCAACCCAGCGGTACCCATTATCCTACACGGAAAAATTTGAAATGCCCACAGCCCTCCAGGAAGGGCGACACGTTCATGCATTGCACTGTCTGCTGATCAGACACTTCCTGCAAGCATGGCGGTAGTATGGCACCCCCTCCCCTGCCTCTCCGCTACGCGACTCGCATGATGGTTGCGCCAGCATGTGGATACTACACTTTGCTATGTCAAACTACACTTTAATTCCTCTTTGACAAATAATAGTGTAAGCAGGTGTGCAGTAATAGCTGGCTTTACTACCTTTTCTTAGAAAGTTTAGATTTTAGTTAGTTATAAGGACCCCCGTACCACTTCCACACTGTATCTACACATTGGACATTTTCTCATGCACGACTGTAGCTAATTCCTTTTGGGACTGTTATGAGAAATAATAAAGATGAAATAAACAAAATACAATCGATCTGCTGACAACAAAGTGTAGAAATACAGCAGGGCTAGAGAGAGATTTGAGCTACCTGGTCAATGGAAGCGTAGTGGTCCAACTGTGCTACAGCTATATCCAAACGGAAGTACTGTAAAACCACAGTGCAGTGGGACGGGGATGATCCAGTGCTCCAGATAACTTTTGAACATGTGGTTTTTTTTTACCCCTTCCTCTCCAAAGTGGAGGGGTGAAAACTTAAATTTTGAAAGATGAAGTGCTTTAAAAGCAACGTTACCTGAAAATGTTGTAAGATGTTGAATCATTTGTATGTGTTAAACTTTTATTATAGGGTTAAGGATGACTCCAATTCATATTTTTGTGTTGTCTAGACATGTGGTATTTTATTTCCATTTCACTGTGAACACAATCACAGTGAAATGGAAATTAAATGCCACATATCTATTTAAAATGGGGTCGGAAAATATCATAATAGGGTGTGGATGGAAAAACCATTTCCCGTGGCTGACGTCACGGTCCAGACTGTTGGTCAAACGGATGGCCAAACCTTGTTGAACTTGAAATGTTCGTCGTGCTCCAAACACAAGAAGGACAACGTTTTCACAAAGGGCTGCTGGAATATTCAAAAAAGTGCCCTTACCCGACACGAACAATCAGAGTATCACTTGTCCGCTATTGAAAGTATCACAAAAGAAACTTCAATTAAAAAAAGAAACACGCTTCGTGAAACGGGTCACAACATTAATGGAAGACATCGACGATGTTGAAGTTACTGAGAGTAAAACAGATGACTGTGCTAATTCTGTATTTAGGACAATTTACTACGCAGCGAAAGAGATGAGACCAAGTGACAAATAGCGATTGTTTTAAAAGCGCCATGATTCAATTCTCGCTCATATAAGCGTTTGTAACAGGAGTACTATGCAAGCGTCTCAGTGACTCACTTGTAAGCGTATTATAATTTGCTAAATTGGTCCCGGAGACTGACGCAATGTTCCGGATTTTGCTTGCGTGAATTAAGCAAGTTCATTTTTTTCTTTTGCGTAATTTGTGAATTATCGTGCGTGAATACGCATTCACGCAAGCTATCTGGAGCACTGCAGGATCCTAAAAGATGTTCCCCATAGCTCAAGGGGGGATAACTCAGTTTGTTTGGTGGAATGGTTAAGTAATACATGTACAGGTCTGTGTTTCTGTTAGCTACACAATTTATAATTAATAGCCTCATTTATAAACAGTTAAGTTTGAGAATTCAAATTTGGTTGTAATTTTCATACTGTCGTGCTCTCTACCTGATAAAAGTCAAGTAAAACAAATGGATTTTAAACAGCCTGTTGTTTTACAGCAACATTTGTCTGGATAGGTCTTAATAAAAGGCTTTATTGTATAAACATATATATATATATATATATATATATGTGGGATGGCAGACGTTTGAGCCAAGGTTTAGAGTTGACACTTATTTGAATTATTTCATTTCCTTCCTAGTGATCTGGGTTTGTTTTAACAGAATATGAATTACCCTGTATTGTTTAAATCTGTAATCTAGGCTAGGGCCCACCAATAGGTCCCCTTTAATATTTTTATTTTTTTGCAAATAGTTTATTTTCAAGGTATACCTATATTGGTATCAAAAGACACTTATTTTAATTATTTCATTTCCTTCCTCGTGATCTGGGTTGGTTTTAACAGAATATATATTACCCTGTATTGTTAAAAACCTGTAATCTAGGCTAGGGCCCACCGATAGGTCCCCTTTAATATATTTTTTCCCAAATAGGTTATTTTCAAGGTATATATATGTTGGTATCAAAAGACAGTAAATTGTATTGAAGACAAAACTCCCCTAACTTTACAACACTCCACCAGTCAGAGATGTGTACAGGAGTAATTAACCCTGAGTTACATATTTGTGTATTTGTGTGTTTGGTTTAACACTGCAGTGCTTTACCTATCTGTTTTGTTTCCTCCTTCTTCAGGAGAAGAATGCCTTTTTGGCGCCAGGTACAATGGTTTTAGTATTGATGTGTTTGCCAGGAATTAGTACTGTATGTATATATTTTAGAGGAGAGATGGTGTGTGTTATTGTGATAATAGATAGAAGGCTTTACAAGTTCTCTGTCAGTCTGTCTACAAACCAAAACATCCTCTTATCAACAGTATTTTCTGTATATATACTTAAAACACCTAAACATTCAGATGTATACAAGCTTCATTCAATTCTAGGCAAGTACACTTGTAACATGTCTTAAACCCTGAAATACGCATTCATGTACATAGATTATGTCTAAAGGCGTCAGGGGTTCTAGTTCATTTATATATATATATATATATATATAAAGGTCACATGATAATTTTGCTGAAATTATGTTAAATTTGAAACATTAAGAGTTTTTCTGATATTATTGAGTTGAATATGTGCACAAACTGTCCTAAAAATAAGTCTAAATGTGTCAAGGCTATAGTGTACATGTATGTAATTTGGATAATGCTTTTTGAGACATCAGTTTCTCTCAAAGTAAAAGTTGAAATATCAGCATATTTGCTTGCTACAATTGTTTACTGGTTCAAGGTTGAAGGTCAGAGTAACAATATTTTGAAGCTTGTGAAAATCATTTTCTTTCAGTGTTATGAATTGATAACCTTGTAGTGGCTTTTTAACTTGTGACAAAGCAAACATTAAATAATTTGTGAATAAAAGTACAGAACAAAAAAAGAGAAAGTTGTTTTCAACTTTGAGTAAATTCTTAGTATGTACGCCATTAGGGTTTTTCCAATTCAAGGGAGATAATTCCAACAATACATTTAGAAATCACTGCTTTATCATGAACAATTTGTATTCAGGGAATGGTGTACATGTGTAAAAGGTATGTACATGATTGTGTGGGTGCTAGCAGGGGTCAATGGATAAACCTTCTCACTGTAGTCTGGTGGTGATTGTGTAACGGGATACCATTACTACCATCACTATGGGTTGTGTGGGTAATACCTGAACGACACACATGTAAGCTTACTGTAAGATGGTTACATCATCACAAACCCTTCCAGCTGTCTGTTTTTGCAATAGTTGTAATACCTGTTGTTTATAATGCTAGAGCTGCTACGAAGCATGGATTTGATGAACTGATCTTGGTCAAGTAGAGCCTTATCAACAGGTATCTGTATCATAATACATATAGAATCTGTGGTTTCCATTTTTGCAAAAACATTGTTGGTTATAATATTTTTTTTTGTTTTGTATTCAGAGATGATTGGCCAATTTAATACAGAGCAAAACATCTTATAAATATACATTAGTTTTCTAGTATTTCAGGTGAATTAGTTTGAAAAAGGTTAGATTGAAAATTATAGAAAATTTTATTGTATGAAATTATGGATGCCAGGTATACCTAAATTACAGTCACTTTACTGAGTTCGTCTTTAAATGACCATCATCATGATCATGATTTTAGTAATTTACCATGACAATTAAAAGAATCGATTCTCTTCCTTCCATTTACCACTAATTAGTCCAGTTACCACTAATTAGTCTAGTTACCACTAATTAGTCCAGTTACCACTAATTGCCCAATCACACATATATATATCAAGCCATGCCAGTATTTTAGGGACCGAGTCACAGACTGACCTTTTTACTATACATATTATTTATTCTTTACCACCTCACAATACAGACATTTACACTTGTAAGGAAGTTGGTTACAGTGTTGTTGGATTAACATTACTGAGAGTTCATCTAGATTCCCCTAATATAATGTAATACATACATGTATATATATATAGATATTGTGTGCAAATTATAGATTTTTTTCTTTCTGGATCAGTATAATAAGATTTGTTGTCGGGTAGGCTACTTTGTTTGCATTGATAAATTAACGCAACTGTTACCAAGGAAAGCTAAAAAACAGTTAACATGTAGTTCTAGTATACACTGTGTATATAATGTACAGCTACAGCTATATATACAGCTGAGGTTTGAAAGACACCTAGAGGACAAACAGTGTGAACTTGTGTGTGGGTGCAGTATTTATATCTTCCTCCTAGAACACAATACCAGCTAACTGTATGTGATGTTACCAGATGCAAACTTGTATCACTTGCAAGATCTGTAAACAAAAGCCCAGAAAAGTTTTAACTCTTTTGCACTTGAACAGTGGAGCAAATTTATCTTTGCAACGATTATGATGGATTTATATTTGTCATTTAAAACAACAAAAGTTAAAGGGTGATTCAACACTGGACACATTTGTTTTAATGCCGGACAAAAAAATATGTTTTTTCTGTCACATGTTGGAAAATTTTTGGGTAGGTAGTATAGGTAGGTAATACATTTTATTTCAACAAATAATTTCATATGGTTTATATAGGAGAGTGATCTTCAGCAGTGCTTCATTGAAAATTGCCTTAAAAACTTTAGGGTATGCACAAAAAGTAAGGGTGGGTAGGGTTACTGGAAACACTTAGTATTTTGTATTCGGCCTAAAATGAAAGAAAATACTTCCTCATTTGTCAATTATTCTAATTTAAAAACATCTGATTGATTGAGCGGTTTTACATCTGCTTCACTACAAAGAAGGTTTTTGTTACCTAGCAGACAATACAATTAAACATCTTTACATAATAGGACAACATACCGGGTATCTCTGTTGAAAAGGGAAGCAACTCATACCATTGAAAGAGTTATCTGTCCTTTGCAAATGGGAGGTAGAGATAATCATCACACATACAATTATCATTATGATAAAAAGAATTATTTTAGCTGATGGCAGTACTTGACTGTATAGCTTAGGAGATTGTAGTAGGTGTATTGCTGTCATTATACTACTGTTGTTGTGTAGCTGTTTAGGGAGTGTAATGTTAGGTTAGACGGGGTAATTAAGACTTACCGACTGATTGTGTATATCATTGTCTTAATGTCAGATCAATTATGTAACATATTACAACAACACAGTTGTCTCCTTTCATTTGCTGCATCTGATAACACCTCGGGAAGGTCAAATAAGTGTTATTCAGAACTAACAGGAGCTGGGATACTAACTGTTCACCAATAATCTCTCTGTACCTCATATAATCATTTCAGGTCCGATCACTTGACTACCTTTACATCAAAAGCTGTATCTGTGTATACCCATTGTTATGCCCAAACCATTTTACAGAGATGAGGAATGTTTGTGATATAGTGTTTTTAACCCATATATCCGTCTCGGGTCCCATCCCATCCTGATAATTGTCATGACTCTTAAAACTTCATTTCTGAACAGAATCTCGTCAAAGTTTAAAAAAGATCAAGTTTCAGAATTCCTCAAATGAGTTCATATTTCAGGGTCCCTTGGTCCACTATGCCCATGCCATGGTCATTGTTGCTATTTATAAATATAGTAAGTGGTACTTGTCAGATACATGTGTGCAGTGCTGACTATCATCCAAATTCCGAAATCCAAAACGATTATTGTGGTTACCGATTTCTTGTTAGTGATAATGGGGAAGATATTGGGTCAGGCACACAGTGGGGGCCCTGACCTTTCAGTGTTCTTATTGACTAGTAAACAATGGACCTGTGGAACATATATATTGTGGACAAGTTAACGTTGTATTGATTGGATCACACTGTTGCTAATTAATATAAGTGGTTTATTGAGTGGCTGACAGAGGTCACTTGATACCTTACTTGTACAGTTATGAATAAACCAGTGTTTACATGTCTATTTATATGGGGCTAAAATAAGTCCCTGTTCTTTTCTACACATATTTCTGGGATAAAAAAACCCACCAAAATCTGAAAGATACATTTTATTAGATGTTTAAAAAATAAAGTTGTTTTACACATAATGTAATCTGCCAAGATGTCAAAAAATTGTTTAAGGGAATGCATTATTTGATTGGTTTATAATCTTAAAAAAAACTTACATACTTTTCTTTATAAATATTGTTTATTACAAAAAATGTACTAACAAAGATAGAATATTCAAAAACGGAAAAAAAGCAGAAGCAGAACCATTTTAAGTGACGAATGGGTCCATTGAACAGACCTAAAGATGGAACTGATAGATGCCTTGTTGTTCTTAGAAGAAAGGATAATTAACAGATCGTATTCGTAGGGCAATATTTGTAGATAAGTTTGAAAAAACAGTGTAATTTGTGCAGTTTGTCATTCTGAGATGTGAATCTGCGTTGTTGGCGACTATCATGATAGAGTAGGTGTGAGTTACTCCCAACGACGTCACTCGGGTTAACACACAACATACTCCTGGAAGTTTGCTTTGGAGGGAATGCCTTATTATTGGACACGAACAAAAGTATGAGACAAACAAACATTGTGTATTGAGAATCTAGGTTGATGGTGGGCTGTGTAGTTCGGGAGGAGTGCGGGTCCACAAGACTACCTCCTTTATCAGAATTGTCAGTGGTGCCATGTGCATCAGACATGTGCCTTGTTATTATGTAATTACTTGGCAGTGAGTAAGAATTCAGCACATTCTACATTGTATCATGTATGTACATATTAACATAAATTGATACGCAAATGATAAACAATTGGTTAACTGTATTGCATATGTGCTGTATGATCTAGTCTACATATACAGGTCTGACTTATCAATTGTCTGGACTCTGTCTATTAAACCTAGAATAACCCAAATAATCTAGAATAACCCAAATAATCTAGAATAACCCAAATATAGTTACGTTTTCCTTGTACATCAATAATAACCCAAATAATTTAGGTTTTCCTTGTACATTTATAATGATTTTAATATATTTATGTTTTCCTTGAATTGTAACCAGTCTTGTGGTGTCTGGTTAACTATATATTACTGGTCCAATAACTGTATTAGTCGTCCAGTAATCTGAATTTTCAGTGTCTAAAATGTCTATGATAATCCAAATGTTTACAAGGTAGGTAATTAAAAAAGTCTTGTGTTTCAAGGTTACAGGTTTTGAGGTGTCTTAGAATATCTACCGTATTACAATTCAATACCTGTAGCTATGGTTACAGGTCTTGAGGTGTTTAAAATATCTATGATCCAAATGCTGTAGCTAGGTTACAGCTCTTGAGGTGTCTAAAAAATCTATGATCTAAATGCTGTAGCTAGGTTACAGGTGTTGAGGTGTCTAAAATATCTATGATCTAAATGCTGTTGCTAGGTTACAGCTCTTGAGGTGTCTAAAAATATCTATGATCTAAATGCTGTAGCTAGGTTACAGGTGTTGAGGTGTCTAAAATATCTATGATCTAAATGCTGTTGCTAGGTTACAGCTCTTGAGGTGTCTAAAATATCTATGATCTAAATGCTGTAGCTAGGTTACAGGTTTTGATGTGTGTAAGTAAAATATCTATTACTAAACAAAATGTGTAGGTTACAAATCTTGAGGTGTTTAATATATATGGAAAATTTTCCAAATATCTAGGTTAAAGTTTTTAGGGTGTTTGTACTCTGTCTACAGGTCTAGGGTGTTTGTACTCTGTCTGCAGGTCTTGGGTGTTTGTACTCTGTCTACAGGTCTAATGTGTTTGGACTCTGTCTACAGGTCTAGGGTGTTTGGACTCTGTCTACAGGTCTAGGGTGTTTGGACTCTGTCTGCAGGTCTAAGGTGTTTGAACTCTGTCGACGGGTCTAGGGTGTTTGGACTGTCGACAGGTCTAGGGTGTTTGGACTCTGTCTACAGGTCTAAGGTGTTTGGACTGTCTACAGGTCTAAGGTGTTTGGACTCTGTCTACAGGTCTAGGGTGTTAGGACTCTGTCTACAGGTCTAGGGTGTTTGTACTCTGTCTACAGGTCTAATGTGTTTGGACTCTGTCTACAGGTCTAGGGTGTTTTGACTCTGTCTACAGGTCTAGGGTGTTTGTACTCTGTCTACAGGTCTAATGTGTTTGGACTCTGTCTACAGGTCTAAGGTGTTTGGACTCTGTCTACTGGTCCAAGGTGTTTGGACTCTGTCTACAGGTCTAAGGTATTTGGACTGTCTACATGTCTAAGGTTATTGGACTCTGTCTACAGGTCTAAGGTGTTTGGACTCTGTCTACAGGTCTAATGTGTTTGGACTCTGTCTACAGGTCTAAGGTGTTTGGACTCTGTCTACAGGTCTAAGGTGTTTGGACTCTGTCTACAGGTCTAAGGTGTTTGGACTCTGTCTACAGGTCTAAGGTGTTTGGACTCTGTCTACAGGTCTAAGGTGTTTGGACTCTGTCTACAGGTCTAAGGTGTTTGGACTCTGTCTACAGGTCTTGGGTGTTTGGACTCTGTCTGCAGGTCTAGGGTGTTTGGACTCTGTCTACAGGTCTTGGGTGTTTGGACTCTGTCTGCAGGTCTAGGGTGTTTGGACTCTGTCTACAGGTCTTGGGTGTTTGGACTCTGTCTGCAGGTCTAGGGTGTTTGGACTCTGTCTACAGGTCTTGGGTGTTTGGACTCTGTCTGCAGGTCTAGGGTGTTTGGACTCTGTCTACAGGTCTTGGGTGTTTGGACTCTGTCTGCAGGTCTAGGGTGTTTGGACTCTGTCTACAGGTCTTGGGTGTTTGGACTCTGTCTGCAGGTCTAGGGTGTTTGGACTCTTGTCTACAGGTCTAGGGTATTTGGACTCTGTCTACAGGTCTAAACTGTCTCCTGGTCCAAATATCTAAGCCAAGTCTAGAGCCATTACAAAACTGCATGCCTGATTGTATACATGCATTTCTTGAATCAATTGATTAGATAAAATCAAGATATTACATTACCATTTTCAGGTTTCTTTTGTGTGCATCAAATGAGAATACTTGAATTTGTTAAATCATTTGGATAATTTCGGGATTGGTGTGAATGTTTCACATATGCACTTGGTAAACTTCTTGAAATATTTTGAATATGGTCCAAAGGAAATTGTGAAATCTGCTTTGAAGTTGCTTGGTGGTAAAGTGGCTCTTCGTTTGTATGGGAACCATGCCAACTGAGTCCGGATCTTCTAATTGTAAAACAGAGTCTTGAGGTCAAGGTATAACGCCCCACCCCCAACATTGAACTTTGACAGACTTGAATCAAGTTGCATGTAAGGTTGAAATGCAAACCTTCATTAAACCATATGTACATTAACCCTTTCACCACTATAGGCCATAATGGACTCATCCAGATCGATGCATGGGAGAGTTTACTAAAGTTACTTAGGGGTGAAAGGGTTAATCCTATAAGTCCAAACCAAAACAAAACACTTCTTGAAAAATTAAATAGGTAGCTAAGCAAAACTTTATCTTGCAAAAGAATTTTACAATTTTTCCTCAGAGAAACCAACATTATGGTATCTGATATGTCTGGGCACTAAAACTAGCTGGAAGGACGGTTATAGGCAAAGTGGAAACAAACGTTTCTAGGCCTTTTGTCTGAGGATGTGAAATATGGGAACTACACTTGAACCACTTTGTTAACTTAGTGCTTTGTACATGTACAACTGTATGTATACGGATGTAATTGTGTTTCTGTTGGGAGAAATGCCAGATTTGAAAATCAAAAGAACATGAGCTCTAATTAAGAATCTTAGTTAGTTGACAAGGTAGATGAATTTTTCAGTAGTTTTTGTAAAAGGGTTTGAATTTGCATGGAATTATGTATAAATTTATAAAAAAAAAACCAGCAACATAAAAACGTCAGTATTAAGGATAAATAATGTGTCATATTGTGCCAGGCCTGCATCATTGAATGACAATAGCTCTAGATAAACCAGATGTTGATATCTGACTTTTGAATTAGTTTAGCAAACAATGACACATTGAATTGTGATATATGGAAAGGGCAACATCAGATGATATAACAGTCGGCATCAGATCTGTGCTAGCACTGGGAGGCGAATACACGAATATACATACACAGGTGTCTCTGGCACATTAACATTCACACATACACACATGCACAACACACATGGAGGCACGTCCTTTGAAAACATGAAACAAACAAATAGATGATATACCTGTATATATATGCATAGAGATGACATTGTCAAATTTAAAGCCTTGCAGCCTTGTTAAAAAAGTTATCTTTGATTATACTGCGTCATGCTTATAATTAGCCCTATATGGCCCTCCTACATTGGTAGAATTCACTATCAGTGATAATGTGTCACGGCTATTTATGGAAGTGGTGATGTGGGTTTTACATACATCAGTATAGCAGTACTAGTGTAGTCAAGCATGTAGCTGACATCTGAGCTACAACTTGCCCAGACACCAGGGGGACACTGAGGAACACCTTTCTGCCTCATAACAGGTACAACAGGGATTCAGGTACAACAGGGATTGAGTACCTTATATAGATGAGAAATAATTACCTGTCCCTGTTTTTAGTGCAAACCATATTCATGTTAACTTATTCAGTCTTACACCTTTAAACTGGACTTGCCCAGTCTTTGATTAAGTAAGGACATACATGTATATAAGGTTCAAATGTGACTTCGGGGGTGGATGGGTCAATGTGTTCATGATTCAGATAAAACTCCACCTATATATAGTTACAAATATGAAAAACAATGTACAATATTAAGTACAGATATAATTAAGGAAATGATATAAAACACCTCAAAAGATTATTTTTTATCCATATATAGTTGTATAGCTATTGTTTTACCATGTGTCCTGATTCAGTGCTGATGAGCTACACTATTAGCGTACATCAAATTCAGACAGTATTACACAGTGTGTCTGTGAAGGGGGGGGGGGGGGGGGGGGGNGAGGAGTACAAACTTTATCAGATGCCCCCATTGAAGCACATTCTTCTAAATAGTGTCCTGCAAAGAATCGCAGGTTAACATGTATAGTGTGATTGGCTGAGATTTCATATTGTATCTACTTTGTCAAAGTTGGGACATTTCAGTGAGGCGAAACTTTAGTGGCCCTAGTTGATGAAGTGTCTTCTTCACCTTACCATAGATTAGAGTTTTGATGAAGTGTCTTCTTCACCTTACCATAGGTTAGAGTTTTGATGAAGTGTCTTCACCTAGGCTTACCATATATTAGAGTTTTGATGAAGTGTCTTCTTCACCTTACCATAGATAAGAGTTTTGATGAAGTGTCTTCTTCACCTTACCATAGGTTAGAGTTTTGATGAGGTGTCTTCTTCACCTTACCATAGGTTAGAGTTTTATGAAGTGTCTTCTTCACCTTACCATAGATTAGAGTTTAGCGGCAGTATTTCGAAGCAAGGTGGCCAAGGGCATTATACTGAGGTCTCAGTGATGTTTTTGCATTTTTCTGTATAATATCTTTAAAATAGAATCTCTATTTTATACAGTAAAGGAGTGTTTATTCAGTGATTTTTTTGCTTGCTTTTACAGCCAAATTCAGGCAGTTTCCCCTAGGTAAAAATGCCTTACTTTCCCCGAAATGACCAAAAAGTGAGAGCAATATTTTCCTAATTTTAATAAAATGCTATTTTTTTGTAAAATTCAGGTAAAACAACACTGGTATTGAAGCTTGATAGTTGTGATTTGTCCCTTAATTAGGCTGTATTGAAATGATTGAAAGCTGGATGTTAGCTATCCCACAGTGACAGAGTACATACTACTCTTGTCACCTGATCATGACTGCTGCACCAGTTATGATGTCAAGTACATCTACTGGCAACTTGATCATGTAACGACAACCAGCTCATGATCAGAGGTCTTTGAGTTGATGTAGGATAACTCTTACAGTGCAAGTGTTTGTGGAATGTTCACTCACAGATTTACTGTTTAGTGTTAATTTGATGTCAGTGTGTCAAACGGTCACAGCATCAGGTATGGGACAAGGCACAGTTATGTGGTGTTCTATGCAGAAGGTATATATAATATATGTACCAGATTTAGGACAGTTTGTGTGTACATATTTAGCCAAATCACATATATTGTCTAGAGCCATTCATCACGTGGATGTATATAGCTGCTATTTAGTAGCTATAGGCCAGGCTAGCAAATATTTCCTGGTCATCTCATTATACAGGTATTAAAACATTTATTATGTGCACCTGTAACACTGAAAACCAGTTGAGATTTTATGAGAAAATTATCTTCAAAATATTTTAAAGGGACTTTACCAGTTTTTGTTGTGCTGATCATTTATCAGAGGGTAGAAAATTAAATGAAATCAGATGACATGCATATGGATATTTATTATAATGGCAGTGATTTTTATTGCTCAGTTTTACAGCTAATACAGACTGTTAAATCTCAAAGCTCTAAAAAGTGCTTTATCCTCAAATGACCAAAAATGAGGAATATATTACCAATGGCAATAAAAATAATGCTGTATTTTCCCAATTAATGAAGGAACAGTCAGTTGTGAAGTTTAGGTAAACAAAAACCTCTATAGTCTAATCAAAAGGTCGGAGTGGTCTAAAACCGTGGAATACAATTAGGATTTGTCTCACAACTTACCCTGAGATATTTGAGTGATGTAACCTGAAACCCCTTTTGTTCTGACCTGATATCCTATTGATTGTAAATAAGACAAGGAAGGAAGCCGAGATACCAGGAAGACAAATCTGACCAATGGCAGACAGTTTGAAAGTTAAGTTATGTACCTCAGTACATGTCTGTGTTACAGTCAAAACAAATGGACCCCCGCATTGTTGATGATGATTATTGTAACTTTGGCCCCATATCGTTGATGATGATACAATTGATGTTGATAACTGATCATTGCAACTTTGGCTCCGGTATTGTTGATATGTAGACTACAATGCAAGGGTACTTCTTAGCCCGAATGAATGTCGATGTAGCTAGATTAGAATGTAAATATTATTAAATACCGGGTTGGTATAAATTTTATGATGTGATACACTGTAATAATGATAAACATATTTTATGGATTAATGTCATCCTCCAGTAACAGTTACTATATATATATATGTATGCGTTGCATTTTGATGATATTGCATTTAAAAATTGGTCTAAGGAAATATTGGGTTAATGGAATCTTTCTTTGTTCACTAAATGTCTATGAAAAGTTTAAAGTCACTTTCTGATACTATCATGATAAATTTAAGTTTTTTCTATATATATTATCTAATTTACTATGTGATAAAAAGGATTTTTGGAGTTATAAGTATAGCTGGTGAGCTATATATATCATGACTTATACCTTGTGAAACTTGGATCATGCAATATATTGTTAGCATTAAAAAAATCATGCCACAACTGCGATTAGAAAACATTAACATTGAATGTCCCTCGGGTTATGTTAAATGTTTAAAAATAGTTCCCAATATTCCTGCTGGTACAGTATGTACATTTGTAGAGCTATTTAAAGTCCCCCAAATTTAAACCTCAGGACCTGTAGGGCATATATATATATATATTATATATAAACAGTCAATTTCTATCCAAACTATTTGTGAATACTTTAAATTTAAAAGTCCATTTATCCCTGTGGCTACCTGTTTCTAAAGGCTTTACCTTGGCAAATACTCACCACTTCCTACCGACTGGGCTAGGGAGAATTTCTGTTTAGCTCATTCTGTAGGTTGTAAGACTAGTAAACCAGATTTTCTGGGATAATCACCTCTGTTACGTACTATGGTTTGAAAAATTGAAACATTTAGTTATTGTGTGCAGTATTAGTATTTTTAGCCCGGTCCTGTTTCAATTTTATTCCCGGTTTTATTTCTAAAAATATTATCTTGCCAATGTTGTAGTTTATAACCCATGCAGAACCACAACAATTATTTTGTTTGGCCTAAAATTGTCACAGAAACTTAAATATGGATCTATATATGAATGTTTGTAATAATTATAGTTGAGGTGGAATGTCTATACCAATTATTAACCGACTAACAGTTACTTTAATGGATCCATGGTGAGAAAAGTTGTGTGTAATACCGGCCCAGCATGTGTGGATGTGTCATCTGGGTATTTCAACATTCCGCTGAACAGATTTGCTGTGTGGCTGATTTCGTAATGTAAACAGTCAACATTGAAATGAGGTACATCAGGGACAGTTCATCTTGCCCTGATCATTATCGCACAACTAAAAAAAATGAGGTTGCTATTTCTCAAGAATTTGTGTAGGTGTTTTGTGGTATCTGGTCTCCTCTATAGTTTGGTCACAAATGACTGCAGTATAAATAGACCACATGGAAAGCCCTAGATTTTATCTGTCCAATCATATGAGCCACTATTTGACCTTGACCATTGACACTGGAATCCTGCGTACCTGGTACAGGTTTTATGAATGACCAAACCCCACCTTGAGTATTACCTGTAGCAGATCATCTGTGTGTGTGTCTCAGTGCAGTTTTAACCGAGGATAACAATCACACGACTTCCCTATGGATGTTTAGATTTGAACGGCTCACACTAAGTGGCCACCTCGAAGGGATCTTGTTGTTTGAACAAGGATGAATTATCACAGGTTTGGTCCGGTGTGAATGGTGTCTGCGGAATTAACCTTTCCTGGTGGTTCGGGCCTTTGCTGTTTATCCCCATGGTCATTAGTACCTGAGCTTGTAAGTTCAGTCGAGGTGAATAGGTTCAGGTAGATTGTGTCTATACTTTATTGTACACGGAGGCACTATATGTGCTGAGGACAGCAGTCCTGATCAGATCTACACAGATTTGATCTTGTGGATCTAACGAAAAGGGCTGACCTGATTGGATTTGACTTGCAGATTGTAATCTGAAAAGGCTGAAGAAAGTGTATGTACACTTGATAAATTTTCACTTGCAAGGTCTGATCTCATAGATCTTTGGGGACCTCTAATGAGAGATTTGTCTGGATTTCTAGTTGATGCTGCCTGGGACTGTGGCAGACCACCCACACTCAGCCTGCTTGCTGTCGATGCAGGGGCATGCCGTGTACAGTGACCCTTCCTGGCTCATGAACCTCAAGGTAGGACTCCTCAGCCATTATACCTGTCGGAAGCTTCAAGACACTTTCTTGTTCAACATTCAAAGTGTTCAGTGATAACAGTAACACAGTTTCATTTCAAGATGTGTTCATTGTTTTGGTGGTTGGGGAACAAGCTAGGCCTGGGGGAGGCATACAAAAATGGGCAAAAATGTTTGGTTCCTATTAGAAAATGACACCCTAAATAAATCTACACAGTACTTGTGATGAAAGTTGAATATCTTTTAAACCAGTAAGAAATGAAACTATACAATTACAAATATGGTTAATTATATACTAATAGTATAGGCACCTCGTCTATTGATATATATTAATTTATGATGGTCAATCAGCAAGATAAGTTTTCTTGGGTCCTTTCACTAAGTATTGTCAAAAGCTTAATTAAGTTTCCACCATAAAATTTTCAGTATTTCCAGGAATTCTATGTAAGTCCCATCAAAATTGTATGAGTGCTTTAAATTTGACGCAGTGCTTTTTTGCAATAACTTTTGAATCGGATGTAGATTTATCAGTGTAATTAAACTGATCCCACAAAACACCTTTACAAACTGATAAATGGTGTTGTAGGCTCGGTGAAAGACTTGTGGCTATGCATGTGTGTAAACATCCAAACTTCACCAATGTCTCTACTTCCTCTTTGCATGTATAAAATTACAGTGTGCAAGTGTCCTAAGCAAACATTCACACTGATAGAGCATCAGATACAATGTACACACACTCATTTAACTCATTCACCCCTGAAGACACATGTGAACTCTTCCAATTCAAAGGTTGGAATAGTTCATTGTGAAATTTCAGGGATGAATGAGTTAAAGACAGATAACTGAGAAATATAAAAGACTTGTTGAGTCTTCAGGTGTTGGGAATGATGTTAACTGGTTTCCCATGATTAGAGCCCCAGGTTGAGGCTTGCTGGATCAGAAGGGTTCAGGAGGCTTGGTGATTTTATTATCCCATACTTTGAAGATGACAGCAGTTGATGAAACATACTTTTCTGGTTTTCTTTTCTATGGTGTAACTTGCAATGCTGGAGTTTATCAGTTAATTATCAGGTGATGCAGAAATCAAGACTGTTAAATGTCATGACCTCACTCTAGATGGTCATACTTCAGCAGAGCTGTGTAACATTGTTTTCGACCTGACCATGTACGTCTTACAGTGCAGACCATTTACGTCTTACAACTGCAGACTGCAGGCTGTTTGGTTTTTTATTGGATTTAACAATACTTTACCTTTTCTACAAAATTTGGCTTTAGTTTTGGCTATTATATCGAATTATATTGATTATGGAATTAGGTGAGGATTATTGGAATCAGAAAGGGCTAACTGATCAATTTTCAATTATGATTGATCATCAGCCCATGACTACTAGTAACAGACCAATAGACACAGTATGATATATCAAAACTAACTCTGAGTTACCATTTGTTGATCAACTGTAGCTATAGGCTCCTACAGGTAAATGTGTACCTTCATCAGTACTATATGATACCCGTATTTATTTTAGAACTAACAATACCATGAGTGCACAGCTATTTTAGATTTTATGCACATACCCTACATGAACACTCTGCTGTTCATTATGAATTTTTAAAGATAATTTCTTTTTCTCTGATCAGGATAATTTAGTTTAAGGTTTGTTGAATGAGTTTGGCTTTTATATTGACCTACTGCTATGAATGAGACAGGTTGTCACGATCTACTGAACATAGATATAGATATATTTTCTGTTTGTGTGAATGGAAAGAGAGTAGTAAACCGTTTCCCTGCACTTTGATTGGGTGTAGCAAGTGGAGATACGTGTAGTGTTTATGATCACCTTATACGGCTGTGATAACCGCCCTTCAAATATGTGTATATTTGGTACACATTGGCAGTCTTAGCAGGCGTATTCTGTTTGGTCTGCCAACCTTTTGTTAAAACCTCCAACAGAATATGTTTGATAAAAATTGTGTCAAATTATGTCAAAAGCGATTTTTAAGCAACTTCCTGTGTCACAATTATTATCAGGAACATGGCATTAGTATCTTCTCTTCCTGTGTCGTTAATGTTATCTGGAAATATAGGATTAAACAAATATATTTGCATAATATGATGCATAGAACCTGCAATAGGACCAAGCCACAACTAGAGGAAATGGAAGCAAAATAAATTTGAATATATTTATTTTTTTAGGATTAAGAAAAACAACAACATTGAACTGTTATCAGACAGGATTATCCAAAATGCATAAACATCCCAGTAGGAATTGGTTGTATAGTTGTACAGTTACTATCTCATTGATTTAATCAATTTTAATTGTATGTAAAAACTTAAAATACAGAAAAACAATAAAGAAATTGCCTCGCCACTGACCAACCTACCCTAAGTTTTTTAAGTAAGGAACCCTGAGACCTATGTTTTTTTTTATCTGATTCACCTCTGAAATTTTGTAATGAACTATTCCAACCTTTGAATTGGAAGAGTTCAAATGTGTGTTCAGGGGGTGAATGAGTTAGGGCCCTGTATAATAGCTGCTATGATATTTTGTATGGTACCTGTCGGTATCACCTCCTGTGCACCACTACCGAGACACCATACAAACACTGATTGTGTCGGCACATTTGTTACGTTTTGTGACAAGGCGCTGATTAGTTTTGGAAATATGTATTTTACAGGTGTATTTAGTTAAGATCTTTTTGTCATTGTATATATATAGATATATTGATAGGCAGTATATGTCATTGTGAAGAGGATAATTAGGATATCGGGGTGTGATTAAGGATAGGTGGTATGGAATTTATAATAATAAGTCACAGTAAACATCTCCCTATTTCCTACACAAGGTGTACCTATATGTACTAGGCCTGAGTGAATAATGATATAATATGCCACACAGATACCATGCAACCTGACACTAAGGTATAAACTAATCAATCACAACTGTAACACATTCATTATTTATACATGTACACATTTTTTCCTGTCATGTACATGTATTTCGGGGCTCAATTCACAATCAGCTGGACATTAAGCTATATTGAGCTCCTAAGAGAAAAAATGATTTCACACATCAAGTAACAGCTGAAATACCAAGGAAAATCATTGAATTATATTGATTGTACAAATGAATTTCTGTATTTTTAAATATTGTATGCTGGGAAATGTTCCATGTACTGTAAACATGGTTATTTACACTGGGTGAAATTACTCGATTTGGAGGTCAAAACTATACGCGCGGGGGTGATTTACACGGTCACGTTAGACCACCGCTTACTCTGCAGAGTTATCTCCCGTACTTTACAAAATGGCTACAGGTAAAAATACTAGTAGCTACAGAGTACATGTTACATATGCATACCGACTGGTCATTGGACAGATGAGAATAAAGGTGAACTGTATGTATAACATTACTGGACAATGTAAGTTAATTTATTCGTTGACGGAACAAAATTACATGAGGACATTACACACACGTACCAATATCTACCAGATTTGTCGTTCCTTACACTATTGACGAAACCATATGCGAGAGGGAAATTTATGCGGACGATCCAACTCCACATAATAAGTGTAAGTTACCCCGCACGTAATATTCCACGTTTACAGTAGTTTGATATGGACTTTTTTCCCTCTCTGTAATCAGTGTTATCATAACAGTGAACATTTGTAGACAACATAATTAACACACAAAGAAATTAAATGTGAAAAACAAATTTGATATTGGGCAAAAATTGATCTTGCCATCGAAAATCTGACTGGGTGAACATTTCCTGGTATACAGTGTCATGTTATAATAGTTTTCCCATTATATTGTAGTTTTATCCCAAAACACAACAATTGTTACACTTACAACTCTCAGTAGTTTTTACCTCGTTACTTTTGTATCATATTGAACACAAGATAAGCAGATTTCTTAAACACCATAATGAATCATATACCTTGTATTGATATCAATTGCAAATGTATGTATATATATAATTGATCTTTTGTTTGGTGATGATATCCCCCACTTAGAAAATGGGAGCGTTTTAGGGGTGTATAATTTAAAGAATTTACTTATGGAAATACCGGGTAGACCCAATGCAGGTAAAGGCAAATATAAAATGTTTAACCTGCTGTATTCCATTGCAAGATTGTAATGCGATAGATGGTTTATAAAGCTTCATTTAGACTTAAAGTCTCGTACATACATGTACTAAAGGTAATTGACATTGTACATTAATAATACAGTATCAAATTGCCTAAAATATGTGATACACTTATGAGTCAAATTATATGACGGAATCACATAAAACTGTTAGTGAATATTATTTTTAAAGGATTAACTGAATTTTCTTCATAAAAAAAAATCATGCTTGGGAGTGAACTGATTTAGTCTGAGAGCTCAATTTTCAAGGATACTGGCGACTAATTAAGTACTTATACTGGTTATATATATGTACTAAAGTATATGGGGCACCGCAGTGGGAAATTTATAACCGGCTTTTGTCTTCTTCTTGGGGGACTATGGAGAGATTAAAACTCAGCTACTGTGTGGCCATACTGTAATTATAACTATGTCCCATCTATTGGTCATCCATTCTTTATTTTCGTTGTAAATGAATACACGTGCAAGTTGACCTGTAGTAATGTAACAATTAAGTTACTGGGTCCAGGTTATGACATTTTGGTGACACTGTTTGACCGATAATGAGCCCCATCCCAAATTGAAAATATTTTCATTCCAGGCCATATTCCCAAAATTTGAAGTTTACTCCTGAAAATTTCTTTCCCAATTGGTACATTTTCGTGTCAAAATGGGACAAAAAGGCCCCATCCCTCAAATTTACCGAAAAAAACTCTGAGTGAGATATCTTTTTGAAGTGGTTTTGGAGTGGGCCCCATCACTTGTTCACAACGTTTTCATTTGACCTTGTTGTTAAGACGATGCAGAACTGTAAACAAACAAGCATGTAAACACATCAAACAACTTGTTTGGATTAATGACACTGTCCATACTGCTACCAACAAGGAAGTGGTCCCAGCTAGCGTGGTGGAGGGTAGCTGATCACGGCCACATACAGTGATAGGGTACATGTACACCGGGATTCCTAGTAAACCATTATACAGCTTTATACAGGCCAGAGTTTTCTGTACAATTATCTTCCATCTTGAGGTATTGATTACATGTATTACGTAGTTTCCATAAGAAATGGTTAAAACAACACTGAGATAATTACTTACACTGCCACCACTGTTTTTGTGGTCCAACACAACATACAGGCTTATTAGTATCGTTACAATGTCTTTGTACTCATCCGACTTTGTAGTGTTTACTAGGAGGAGAAGAGCAATTCTAACCATATAACAGATTTCCCGGCTTTAATTTTGGTACAACACTATCTTTGAGCTTGGAAAAGTTGACAGTGCATCTAGGCATCTTTAAAACCACTTTTCTTTTATTTAATCTTTTGAAATATAGGATTTCTTAAAGTCTTATAAGATACATCCCAGATAAATGTAACAAAATCACAAGATTTTGTGGTGAAATTTGCAACTCACAAGATTTCTTAATTGAGTGTTAAATTTTTTACAACAGCACATGTTTAATTGTTAAATGTTATTCTCCCTGTCTGATTTGTCGGTCTTTGGAAAGATGTCTGTAAAATATGGATCCTGGAAACTTCTATCGGTGCCAGAAAGGTTTGGATTGTAATAACAGGACGATTTGTAGTGCTGGCTAACAGTCCAGACTCTGTGCCAGAGACTTGGCTAATGATCAGGAGCAGTCAGCTTTGTTTATGTACATTTGTATCTGTCTGAGGCAAATTCCACCCATGTTGTCAACATTGGTCTTAATAGGTATAAATGTGTCACCATTGGTTTTGGTAAAACGAACATGTTAGTGGTTCACCATTGGTTTTGGTACAGATGTACTGGGGCAGTGCGTAGATTGTCAACGCTGGTTTTGGTACAAATGTACTGGGGCATTGCATAGATTGTCAACACTGGTTTTGGTACAGATGTACTGGGGCATTGCATAGATTGTCAACACTGGTTTGGGTACAGACGTACTGGGGCATTGCATAGATTGTCAACCCTGGTTTTGGTACAGATGTACTGGGGCAGTGTATAGATTTTCAACACTGGGTGTTGGTACAGATCATGTACTGGGGCAGCGCATAGATTGTCAACACTGGTTTGGGTACAGACGTACTGGGGCATTGCATAGATTGTCAACACTGGTTTGGGTACAGACGTACTGGGGCATTGCATAGATTGTCAACACTGGTTGTGGTACAGATGTACTGGGGCAGTGCATAGATTGTCAACACTGGTTTTGGTACAGATCATGTACTGGGGCTGTGCATAGGTCGTCCACACTGGGGTTGGAGACCCAATGTCCCTGCAAGGAAGTCAGTTCCATAGTGGCAGTAGGCAGCCTACTATGGTTTCAGTACATTATTGGTGTACATGTATCAATATTGGTTTTAGTACAAAAAAATACTATTTCTATACTAAAAGTGTTAATATTTGACTTGAAAAACATGTTCTCTGAGGCCTTGAGGTGTAACCAAGTATTATATATACCACACACACAGGGTTCACTTCACAAAGCCATTAACAATACCCATACTTCTACACCCATTACAACTATGTGTAAGTACCTGTCCCAGTCACATGCATAATGCCAGGGGATGTCCTAACATATCTCCAAGGTGTAGCCCTGTAGTCTGTATATTGGGATACACACAATCAAACATTGCTCTGCAATTTGAATAATTTCCACGAAGTTGGTTTCTTGATTCAAAGTAATATCATCTTTACTTAGTACCAGCCTTGTTGAATTAGCTTCCTTTTATTAACAAATTCAAAGGTCACAAAAACAGTGCACTGGTAGAATAACAGATAGATGTATCTGTGATGACCTTTGACCTCTACTTGACATACGTACAACACAGGTATATATGCAAATTACACTCCAGTCAATGTGAGACTTCCTGGGTAAAACAGATTAAAGTTGACAGGTATGTACCTATTGAAATACCTGTACACGCAGCTCTTCTGTAAAATGATACAGATATACTCAGACACTGAACAATGGCAAAAAGGTAGGTGACATTCCTATGTTTAGCTAGTATGTTTGAGTTTAAACACCTTACACTCTTTTTACAACCAAATATTTGTAGACTCTCATCTGCGATATGCACACATAAACATGCTGCTGTATTTGAAGTTAAGACTGTTCTGTATTGCTGATTAGTGATTTCAAACTCCTTGCAACAATTTGTTTGACCAATTAAAATAACACGGTTGCATACATATCAAGCAGAAGAAATTTCGAAAGAAAGACACAATTTAATTGTGTGTTTGTCATGTGTATATACAATGTATGTGTTCGTTGTTTTTGGATACAAATTTTTGTAAGCATATTATATTGATATATCTGCAATATATGGAATATTTGTTCTGACCGGTGAGCAGCGTCTGTGTTTATAGGGTCATGGACTGTTATTGAGTGCCTTAATTAGAATAATGTTTGGAAGTATTTGTCCTGGCCAAGATATGGTGCCTAGTTTGTTTTTGAGTAGATGTATTTGTCCTGGCCAGAGAATGGTGCCCATATAGCTACGTGTACATATGTGTTTTGGATTATTTGTCCTGGCCAGAGAATGGTGCCCATATAGCTACATATATGTTTTGGATTATTTGTCCTGGCCCAGGAAGGATGCCTATATGTCCCGGCCCAGGTAGATGTATTTGTCCCAGCCCAGGTAGATGTATTTGTCCTGGCCCATATAGATGTAGATGTACCTATGTGTTACACAGCCTTTCAGGTGTTTGTTTTGGTGGTCTGCGGGCTGTACAGGAATGTGTAACATACTTAAACATGTGTATTGCTTCTGATTGTTATTGCCTCGCTCCACCCATTCCTTGTGGTCTTACAGTAGACATTCTGCTATAATTGATTCCCATACAATAAGAAATATCTGGCAAAGTTTTGTCACAAGATTATTTACTTAGAAACGAAAAACAATATTGTTGAAATAATTATGTAATTTGGGTCATGATTAGATTTGAACTTTTTTGGTGTCAAATGTATGTCTTATCTTTTATTTTAAAAAACAACAACATTTCAGCTGGAATTTAGTATCAATGCACTACCATGCCATGACACTATATCGTTATTAGTTTTGATATTCAGCAGTGCTCCTTGACAAAATAGTAAATTGACAGTTTAAAAATATTGAAAAAGATTCAAAATTATTTGAGATGAAGATTATTTATGATTATATATGTAATTGATTTGCCTGTAAATATGTAAATACCAGACTTTAATTCACATACTGGCATCATGCCAAAATATTTAGGGTAGATTTTTTTTCTTCAGGTTTACTACCGGTATTTCAGTAAAAATGTTAGAAAATGTAACATGTTTACATGAGATTTGGGAGAGTCAGACTTCCTTTTTCTTACCTACTATACATATATTTAAGAAAAGAAATACCTAGTAAGTCTCTCTGATACAAATAAGAGTACAGTATTATTTACGTATTTTTAATTGCTTGATAAACTTTTGAGTTGGCAGGAGGAGGGTTGGATGGGAAACCTGAAACACATTTGTTTAGGCCTTATGCATATTTACGTTAGCTGGCTACAGAATCTTGTAGGTATATAATGGGTAACAGGTTTGTAGGTTAATGAAGGTGAGTGTACACCTCATGGTTACAATTACTGATGGCACATATGTACACAGAACAACAGTCTACATTCATGTTTTGTATTGTCATCTATGCTGTGTAGACATTGTTGATGGCAGAACACAGTTACACAGGTGTATATATAGACCATAATAAACATGTTGTTTGTTTCCTGTCTCTCTACACTGACTCATTAATGTAGAATAGCCTTCTCACTTAATTTTATTAGGAGACCCTACATTAGGGATTTAAGGAAGGGGATGGGCAATAATAACTCGCCATGTCTGTTAGTCTGCAGTCCATGCACAATTCAGTGTTTCAAAATTTCCTCAGGATCCAAAACTAATCTTTCTGAAATTTGATATGGTGATACATTGTAGTACATAGATGTGTAATAGGGATTAAAAAAAAGGTCAAGTTCAAGGTCACCTATCAAATATATTCCATGAGGCCGTATACGTATGGTCCTTATCTCAGAATCCGAAAGTATAATCTTTTTGAAATTTGACATGGAGGTAGGTTATATTTATGATATCGAAAGTTGAAAGTTCCAATGATGTTATAACAACAGCGAGACACAATTGTGAAGTCATGATTGACATTAGCTCTGAACAGAGTTAAAACAAGGCATATATGCTAATTTCAGACGGTTTCTTCAATTGAATCGATCACATGTCTTTAGGTTTTGAAAATGAAATTGGCATCTGCTGATGAGAAAAAATAGTTATGAACCATTCACAGAAAAGTATTGTAATCGCAAGAAACAGTTTTCTATTTTGGTCAGGTAACCTGATGATAATAGAACTTATACTGGTATATATTAATTAATATATCACCAGTGTTATTTGTTCATACCATCACAGTCTAGAGATCTTGAGGAAAAACAAATATATTTTGGATGGCCCTTTATATATAAACACACATCTCTGACAAATACAGATCACAGTATTCTGTTGAGTTGGCCCTGTCTATCTCTCTCTGATACAAATAATAGTACAGTATTCTGTTGAGTTGGCCCTGTCTCTCTCTCTCTGATACAAATAAGAGTACAGTATTCTGTTGAGTTAGCCCTGTCTATCTCTCTCTGATACAAATAAGACTATAGTATTCTGTTGAGTTGGCCCTGTCTATCTTTCTCTGATACAAGTAAGAGTACAGTATTCTGTTGAGTTGGTCCTGTCTATCTCTCTCTGATACAAGTAAGAGTACAGTATTCAGTTGAGTTGGCCCTGTCTATCTCTCTGATACAAATAAGAGTACAGTATTCAGTTGAGTTGGCCCTGTCTATCTCTCTGATACAAGTAAGAGTACAGTATTCAGTTGAGTTGGCCCTGTCTATCTCTCTGATACAAGTAAGAGTACAGTATTCAGTTGAGTTGGCCCTGTCTATCTCTCTGATACAAGTAAGAGTACAGTATTCTGTTGAGTTGTCCCTGTCTATCTCTCTCTGATACAAGTAAGAGTACAGTATTCAGTTGAGTTGGCCCTGTCTATCTCTCTGATACAAATTAGAGTACAGTATTCTGTTGAGTTGGCCCTGTCTTTCTCTCTGATACAAGTAAGAGTACAGTATTCAGTTGAGTTGGCCCTGTCTATCTCTCTGATACAAATAAGACTACAGTATTCTGTTGAGTTGTCTCTGTCTATCTCTCTCAGATACAAATAAGAGTACAGTATTCTGTTGAGTAGGCCCTGTCTATCTCTCTCTGATACAAATAAGACTACAGTATTCTGTTGAGTTGTCTCTGTCTATCTCTCTCTGATACAAATAAGAGTACAGTATTCTGTAGAGTTGGCCCTGTCTTTCTCTCTGATACAAGTAAGAGTACAGTATTCTGTTGAGTTGTCCCTGTCTATCTCTCTGATACAAGTAAAAGTACAGTATTCTGTTGAGTTGGCCCTGTCTATCTATCTCTGATACAACTAAGAGTACAGTATTCTGTTGAGTTGGCCCTGTCTATCTATCTCTGATACAAATAAGAGTACAGTATTCTGTTCAGTTGGCCCTGTCTATCTCTCTCTGAAACAAATAAGAGTACAGTATTCTGTTGAGTTGGTCCTGTCTATCTCTCTCTGATACAAGTAAGAGAACAGTATTCTGTTGAGTTGGCCCTGTCTATCTCTCTCTGAAACAAATAAGAGTACAGTATTCTGTTGAGTTGTCCCTGTCTATCTCTCTCTGATGCAAATAAGAGTATAGTATTCTGTTGAGTTGGCCCTGTCTATCTTTCTCTGATACAAGTAAGAGTACAGTATTCTGTTGAGTTGTCCCTGTCTATCTCTCTGATACAAATAAGAGTACAGTATTCTGTAGAGTTGGCCCTGTCTTTCTCTCTGATACAAGTAAGAGTACAGTATTCAGTTGAGTTGGCCCTGTCTATCTCTCTGATACAAGTAAGAGTACAGTATTCTGTTGAGTTGGCCCTGTCTATCTCTGTGATACAAATAAGAGTACAGTATTCTGTTGAGCTGGCCCTGTCTATCTATCTCTGATACAAATAAGAGTACAGTATTCTGTAGAGTTGGCCCTGTCTTTCTCTCTGATACAAGTAAGAGTACAGTATTCTGTTGAGTTGGTCCTGTCTATCTCTCTCTGATACAAGTAAGAGTACAGTATTCTGTTGAGTTGGCCCTGTCTCTCTCTCTCTGATACAAATAAGAGTACAGTATTCAGTTGAGTTGGCCCTGTCTATCTCTCTGATACAAATTAGAGTACAGTATTCTGTTGAGTTGGCCCTGTCTATCTTTCTCTGATACAAGTAAGAGTACAGTATTCTGTTGAGTTGGTCCTGTCTATCTCTCTCTGATACAAGTAAGAGTATAGTATTCTGTTGAGTTGGCCCTGTCTATCTTTCTCTGATATAAATAAGAGTACAGTATTCTGTTGCGTTGCCCCTGTCTCTCTCTCTCTGATACAAGTAAGAGTACAGTATTCTGTTGAGTTGGCCCTGTCTATCTTTCTCTGATACAAGTAAGAGTACAGTATTCTGTTGAGTTGTCCCTGTCTATCTCTCTCTGATGCAAATAAGAGTATAGTATTCTGTTGAGTTGGCCCTGTCTATCTCTCTGATACAAATTAGAGTACAGTATTCTGTTGAGTTGGCCCTGTCTATCTATCTCTGATACAAATAAGAGTACAGTATTCTGTTGAGTTGGCCCTGTCTTTCTCTCTGATACAAGTAAGAGTACAGTATTCTGTTGAGTTGGCCCTGTCTATCTCTCTGAAACAAATAAGAGTACATTATTCTGTTGAGTTGGCCCTGTCTATCTCTCTGAAACAAATAAGAGTAAAGTATTCTGTTGAGTTGGCCCTGTCTATCTCTCTCTGATACAAATAAGAGTACAGTATTATGTTGCATAAATGTGATGAGCACATGCTACTCTGTAGTCCTGTGTGTATGTATACGCGTACATCTCTGGCTCTGGCTGTCAATCCGGTGTGTACAGGTATATGTGTTGGTACACATGTGCAGGTACGGCATTCAGTCAGAAGCAGTTTCCTGAGGTTGTTGTGTTAATATATAAATCCTGTGTAGGGTCGGACTAGCCTGCTATTTGGTGATGATTCTAGTTATAAAGGAGGGCTGTTTGTGTTACCTGTCGGATTTCACCTGTATACGACTGTCCAGTGTGGAGCTTTGAAACTTCCTATGTGTGTGGATTTATATAGGACTGTCACTAGACGTCCACAGTTCTTCTACGATTCTGATATTCATGGATGTTCGTTTCCACGATTCAGCCGCGCAAGTAACGGACGAGTAACCTGACCTGGTCAATGAGGTGTGGTTTAATAGCTTTCTGTTTAAATTCATTATCTTATTTAGAGCTATATTGATACATGTATTTTCAGGGGTTTTCAGTTGACCTGTGATTTTTAGCAATTTTTGAAGTCTTATTAACTTTTCCCAAAATGTTCATATGGCCAAAACATATATCAAATATACATGCCATTTCAAACCCTAGAGTCGAAGGTCATTTTAGGGAGTCAATGACTAACGTATGCTCTCAAGGTTCTACTGAAAGCCAAGGTGTTATTTACTGTTGTCCTATAGAAATGTTGAAGAACAAATGTAACGTAATATATATACAGTTTAGCATACAGTGAATTCTGGTTGTAAATAGACTTATGATAATTTCAGGGTTAACATTATATATATTGAAGATTATATTTATGATTTATAAGGTTTTGCATTTGGATCATATTTGGAAAATATGGGAGACCTAGTTAAAGTGTAACTATGTATATGAGTCATTATCAGAAATTGTCAATTTTCTGAATTGAAAAAAAATGCAAAAACAACATCAATAAACAATCAATTTTATATAACCAAACTGAAGTACATATATCAGTATTTAATTATTTCAATACCGGAAATCTGAAATATTACCTGTTTGGTTACCATAGCAACGGAAATTTGGTAATTAAGGTAAAAATGTCCATTATGTTACCAATTTTAAAATTGATTTTTTAAAGGTAAAAAACAGGAACTTTAACTTAAATTTTGTTTAATTTAGAACAGCAGTACAATTTCATAAGTAGGACATGGACAATAGTTTCCTCAGTTTTTTCGTTAGGGCAAAAATCAAACTATATCAATGGCTTAGGTAATTGCATAGTGACGGGGTCTGTTCCGAATAGAATTTTTAACATCAATGCATATGCTTGTTCATGAAACAACTATATATTTGCTTATGGTTATAAATTGATATACCATGAGCAAAAAGAACCGAAAATAGGCAATGCTGCAAAAAGTATTGGGATATTTAGTTCAAATAACATAATGGACATTGCATGTAACATAATGGACGTTGGTAACATAATGGACATTTAATTGAAATCAATGGACAATTATAATGCAAATGAAATGTCCGTTGTGTTACTAGTAAAACAAGAGTAGATAGTACATCAATATGTAAGCCGACAATGAACGACGCGACAGCATTTCAATATTTAGTATGTATCAATTTCTTCCAGGATTTTTAACATTACTTAAACTGCTGCTGCACATATTATGCTCTATATAAGGATGATGCATATCACGATTACAGACCGGATCAATAATTGCTGAAAAAAAGTTTACTATTTTCTAGTGGTGTCCGATGATCAATTAAAATCGAAAACTAATCGGTTACACAACCAATTGCGACTAATCAATTATGAAATCCCATAATCAATTAATCGGTTGAAATTATTGCGTGCTGTTTTCTATTGCTATCTGATTAGCATCCACCTAAAAAACTACTTAAGCTTTGGTTAGGAAGTAAATTTTCCTAACAAATATGTCTTTTGGCCAAGTTGGAGCTTAAAGTTCAAAGTGTATAAAATGGTTTTTAGTAGCAGGTGGACATAAGTCAACCCTTGATTTTAAATTTACATTGTAAACCAATACAATTTGGATTANTACTGTACTGTCTATCCAGCTGTCCACTTTTTCTTTAGCAAATACTTTAATTAATACTATTCATTGTGGAAGAATTTCGCAAGCATGTACAATGTAAATTAATCTAAGGCTAAAATTAGAATTGTGTGAAATTGGTCCATCATTGGCATACTCATGGTCTGATTGTGTACACAGAAAAGATCAGGTGGTACAATCAAAAAGTCGGATGAAAACTTTGACAACAATGTTCAAATTTAAGTCTCAAAACTTCTTTCATTCAATTCATTGACAAAATGATTTTTTTTGATAATTTATTGACAGAAAAAGAAATGGGACTCAATTACAGAGTCTGAGTTTGAGCATGAAAATGTTTTCATGAGTACGGCCCCAGAACTATTCTGCTGCCCCCATTACAACTCCTGGGACATGGAGATCTGTTTTCTATTCTGATATAAGTAGCCCACTCTTTCACAGTGTCTTCCTAGCTAGGCACCTTTGGTTTTGTTATGTAGCTACATTGTAGAATATTCTCACCAGATTTGCTGTCATACAGTTTCAAGGTCAAGTAAATGTATGAGGTTAAGTGAATGTCTATCACAGTGCTTCTACTGCAGGGAAACCTAATAAAATATTATCAAGTCTCTGTTGATCCAAGCTTTGGGGCTTAGCCATAAATGAGGGATTGTATTGTCCTCACCCTGACAATTTATGTCACATCAATATAGACGAAAATCTTATCCCGAGGGTTGAGATTTTTCCGTTCAACTCCTAAAGTGGGGAACAATTATTTTCTCCCACATCAAATGCAAATTTGTAATTTAATGAAATGTAAACTTTTATTTCACAATTTCAAACTTGGATTTATCTTCTTTGATGCTAAGCTAGTTATAAGAATATCTAATTTGGCTTCATGAAATATTAATTGCATAAAAAATTAAAATAAATCAGGAAAAAGTGATTAACTTCTACATAAAGTGTATGTGACTTCCATCTTGGACTCTGCCAGAAACAAGCCATATATTTATTTAGAAAATAAAAGTACCCTTGATGCTGAATTTAATGAGATGGGATCTGTAAGCTATGTTGTGAACAGCTGATCATACGGGTAAGAGCGGTACGGGTCAGATTTATCGCCAGCAATTTATAAGTCTTGAGAGGCCCTTTCATCTTAATAGTGATGTCTCTTTTTACAGTATTGTTGGTCCTAAATGACTTACATTGTCGATGGGCCGTTAAACAATACAAAAAAAAACAAAAACAAACATCTTTATAATGATGACCTTTGTTGTTTCAATGATGTGAAACACTGAAAAAACAAATGATATGTTGACACAAGTTTTTTTTTTGCAAGTTGTTCATAATTTCTCCTTTTTATGTTTCAGTTTTTTGGTGAATTGGGTCACACATTTATGGAGTTCGTGACGAACAGTGGAGATTACTGCCAGGCTCAACACGCACTTTAAGTGTGTCATCCTCCTCATCTCTCTCATCGCCGCCGCCGTCATCGTGTCTGTTACTGTCTGTCTGCTGGAGCTCCTCCTTGGATCTTCTCCTCCCTGTGTGGAGACAGATTTCATCTAGGATCTCTGTGATCAACTATCGTTTTGTCATCGTAATTTTTTCTGTTTTTGTCAACAAGTGTGTCGTCACCTTTGCCAAAGCGAGCAGTGCCTGTCTTGCTGTTCCGTCTTACAGATGTAGCCGTCGTGAGTGTTGGACCAGCCATTATAGTATATAAACGGTGCTTGTATACCTCCCGTGAGATTTACCTCCTGCCCCCGAGATTTCGTTGGTGACACTGCGAGTGTGCAAATTTAAATACATGTCAGCTTACGAGCAGTTACAGAAAGAGTGAACAAGGAACAATTCTTGGCTGACTTTGAATCGACAAGAAACACAAAGTGATCGGTTGCTACACCAAGAAAACTTGAATCTATCACTGTTGTAATATTGGATTTCAAAAGTTTAGATGGGTTAAATTAAAGAAGTTTGTCTAGTCTCTCAAAAACTATAGACATATTTGTTTTTAAGTTTATGGACAATTGAGGAAAAATTACGAGTTGGATGTGGGTTCATAGTAATACAGACGCCCGCTGGTCTTTCATTTGTCAGTTTAGTCTCGGTGGAATTATTGTGTTTTCGTTTACACGTACCTCAGAATTCATCCTGTTCATCTGAGTGTTTGATTGTTGTTCCGTGTGTAAGATATATATTATATATTAACTGTTGTGTTCCAGTTATTAAAACTGTATATATATATAAATATATATATAGGTGGTGCATTGATATTCAAATAGCTAAGAATATAAATATATATATTTTTCTCTGCTTTATACGGATATATATTGTGTTCATATTGTAGAAAAAACTGGATTTATTTTTTCGTGAATCGTGGATATTTATTCCGGGACTTGGTTTTTAATGTGGATGCCTTTCACAGAATCATTGCTTACATTAATAATTTGATGCACCTGTTGTTTCACTCTTGTGGTAATATGGTCATGTGTCCTTGAATTCGTGGGGAAAACATTACGGAAATCTGATGTGTCATTTCCCGTAAAGAGAAAGTTTGGAAACTTCAATGTAAAGGTTTACTGACTGTGGGACATCACAGTCTCCAGTTCACTTCAGGAAGTAGGGAAGTCGTAGTGTTACACAAGCTTTCCTTGGATCTGGATTGTTTAATTTTCGAGGATTTGTTTAGCTAATGTCTGCAAACATGAAGGCCAGACGACCCGACCCGGCTGAGATCGAGTATAAGAATATGAGATTCTTGATCATGGACAGGCCAACAGATGCCACCATGGACAAATTTATAGAAGTAAGTATTTTTGTACTTGGCCTGAAATATATGTTTCAGGCATAAAAACTGATGAAGCAACCACTTTCCTGCCGACTTTGATTTCGATTTTTTCCCAGAAATTCTTTATCACATTCATGATCAAGCAAAGATTTACATAATTAAAACCTTGTTTTATTCACTGAAAGGAATTTAAATAAATGCTTTAAATAAAACACCTATTACCCTAATTGTTATGAATTTATTGTTAATGATGCCATATTTCCAATTCCTGGAAATGTAAGACTGCCACCATAAGTTGTATATGATTAGCTTGGACGTATATTGCTAGAAGGTTTTTTTGATATAATTTGCATTGAGTGCTGGAAATTGTGATGGCAATTTTTCACAATCTTGTGGCCTTACATATATATATATATCCTCTAATTATCTATTATCATGACCTGTATTAATTGTCGCAAACACCTAAAGACATTGAGCATTCTTCATTCTTACAGGAACTCGAGAAACGTGGTGCTAAAGATGTTGTCAGGGTGTGTGAGCCAACATACAAGACGGAGAAGCTGGATACCCAGGGCATCCGGGTCTTGGTGAGTTAATACGCTTGTACCAAAATATACCCTCGAGGTCAGACGTCAAGCTCTGATGGTTGTCTCAAAGGTCAGTGACTGAAAAAGGTCAGCGAATAGCTCAGTCAGGCCATTTATGCATTCTGCCATGACCTTGTCAGCAAAACTTGACACAGATTTTCACTAATCTTTAATAAGTAATAACACTTGAAAAGCATTCAAGTTCTTCATTATGTCGGTATACAATCATCAGTATTGATGGAGGACTTTAACAATTTGAAGATTTTTCGTCCCAAACCCTTATATTTATTCCAGTTGTTCATTATTGAAAATTTGCCCAGTTTCTATGCCTATGGAACCCAAGTCAGTACATTGGAAGTACACTGTATCCCCACACTAGAGACTAGTGACGACCTGATGCTCACTTATAATTAACAAAAATATCCTTTTACCCTTTCCGTTTATGATTGTCGATTACAAACTCAATAGTTGATATTATTGGGTCGTTATTGAAATCAAAGTGTCAAATGTATACTATTTAAAGTGTACATTGAAAGTAATTTATTCTATATGATTGACAAAGCTGCATAAAAGTTACTGAAAATCCATTCATGATAAAAAAACTAAACCCGATGTATACCTTCAAAAACTCTGTCTGTTGATCATGATGTAACAGTAGTACTAGTGTTCTCACTTCAGTCCCATAAGATTATAAACCAAAAGTTCAATCAATCATCAATAAGATTACAAACTGATATCAATTAAGATTTTAAACCCATTGCCATTCACTACAAAAGACAGGAAACCCTGACACCTGTTCCAAAACTTTGACCTTAAAAATTGAAAATAGCTAAATTATTCCGGAATAAATTTTGTTCTGAAATGTCCCAATGGACCAATATGGGCTAAGTCTATATTTCCGAGTGCATAAATACACATTGAAGTAAAGTGTCTTAAACATGTAAATTTGCCTAAACATTTCTTAATAATGTAAGATGAACAATTTCTTGCTATGAAACATCAACATTTGGTCTCTTATTTCTCTCCAACTCGACCAGTAGGGAGGTTAACCCCTATGTAACTTAAGTAAACTCTTCCATGCTTTGATCTGGATGAGTCCATTATGGTCTTCAGTGGTGAAAGGGTTAAAACTGCTCTGCTTTATAATTATATATATATAAATCATCAAAGACAGCTAGGATACTGAGAAGAAACAGTAAAATACCTGTACCAAAGGCTGACATAATGGCTGTGAGGTACAACACGTGTGTGTTTAACCTTTACTGCCTACTGAGCCGTCATGATCAGTAACCGTTGACCTTTTTATATGTGGTACAAACTCGTAGGAAATCTTTTGCCAGAACTGAGCTGAGCTAATTATACATAAACGTAGAGTTTGATTGTAATATTTAGCATTGATAGTGCCAGACTAATTAAATCTATACCTATATATAAAACCATGGCTGATACCAAATATAGAACAGACTGACAAACTCCACAGGCATGCTTATCAGCGGTGCTGTTTTAATTTCATTCGTCAACGATTGTATTCATTTGATAAATTTAATTAATAAAATTTTACATAATCAGTTATAAATACACACACAATATACGTTCCAAAGGAAGTAACATTTATATTAAAAACAACTGCATTAGATAAAACTTAAAGATCAAGGATTTTGATAAATACAGACATATGAATGACTGGGGCTATTGTTGAAGGATCTGGAGCCCCTAAGCTTATAACCTATGCTAAGATTTTGCCAGCATGGCTTTAAGCTAAGCTTTGATAAATCAGTTCTGTAGAGAAAACCGTACCTTACTTTTATGAGAAATAATAATAAAGATAAAATAAATAAGATACCAAAAACAAATCATTGGGGCTAAACTTGGATTCGAACCCTTGACTTCAGATTGTTATGGCATTGCTCTATCCATATGAGCTGCCTGCAGCTGGTCATCGGAAGTGTGCTGACTTAACTAACTCTATCCAAAAGGAAGTTACTGAATAAAGGAAAAACCACTGCGAGTCATCTTCGCTAGCCAAGTGTTCGCTTCGTATACACTCCACTAACCCTTGGCGGATATAGCCGTGTTTTCATAATTCCCTCCACTGCCACCTAGCGGATATACCGAGTTATCGTTCTTCTCCAAATAAACTTTTAACCAATCAGAATGACCATTACATACACACTCCATTGGCGTGTTGACATAAGCATGTGTATCAGTCGAGGCGGAGTATAAATGACAGAGCAATATGGAAACAATCCAAAGGCAGCACACATTTTTTCCAAGGTTATCATTTACATGTGGCATGTAGTCAAAGATTTCCACCAACTGCATGATTTAACACTCCAGAAGTTTCCCAAAAGATTGTGCGCCTATTTTTTGGGGGCAAAACACTCTGACATAAACGACAATGTGCTTCCATACAGGGCGTCACCATTACTGTTTTCCTGCGTCAACGGCGCTATTTGTAAGACGCAATTTCATTGGATGCGAGCGATTGGCACCGCATGAAAACTTGAAGGTTCGGTAAACACAGCTTTATCCGCCAAGGGAAAATGGAGTGTATACGAAGCGAACACTTGGCTAGCGAAGATGCTGTGCAGTGGGACAGGGATCTTTGAATGAACATGAATAATTTGGACATTTAGAACAGATAAGTGTCAGACACATTTCCCACTAACTGTAATCAATTGATGAGTCATGATTATTATACAGTTGAATTAATTGCTGTATGCTCATTTAATCGGAATATGGTAATATCCTGACAAGTTTTAGGTCTTAGTTTTTGTGAAAGGAAGTGAGTGCAATATTTCTGAATTTCTTATATATGTGACATACAAGATGATCATACATTTTCTTCAGATAGCATGTATCAGTTCCCCTAATTACCAACCACAAGACATGATTTTGGAAAGATAGAATTCAAATTACATTGATGGTTTTTCAAGTTTGAGGTGGATGATTTCATGTTTGGGTTGCTTGATGTCTGGTTTGAAGGTTGCATCTGGTTTGGGATATTTGATATCAGGTTTGAGGGTTGATGTCAGAGTTTGGGAGGTTGATGTCAGGCTAGGGTTGGTTTATATAAGGCTAGGGGTGGTTGATGTCATGTTTGAGGGTTGATGTCAGGTGACTGATATTTGATGTCAGGTTTTCGGTGGTTGATGTCAAATTTGAGATGGTTGATGTCAAATTTGAGATTGATGGTATCAGGTTTGAGGTATTTGATGTCTGATTAGAAGCATTGATGCCATTTTCGGGGTTGATTTTTGGTTTGATGGTTGATGTCAGGTTTTTATTACGCCTGTCAAAAGACGGGACATATTATATATTTCATCACGTTGGCGGGCGGACGTGCTTGGTGTCCACTCAATATCTTCATTAATTTTCAGCATATATAATTCAAACTTCATAAGAAGGTTCATTACCATAATAGCTCAAACAGGTACGATGGTACCACCAATATCCGACGGTCACTTCTGGAGTTAGGGTCTTTTACTCACTTTCCGAAACAGTGTCTGTTACTCACTTTCCGAAACGGTGTCTGCTCGATATCTGTCTGAAGAGCGGTTGAAGAGCTGTTGAGGTGGTAGGTTCAAGGTGTTTAATATTTGTTTTGAGGTGGTTGAAGATTGGTTGAGGTAGTAGGTTTGAGGTGGTTTAAGATTAATTTGAGGTGGTAGGTTTGAGGTGGTAGGTTCGAGGTGTTTGATATTTATTTTGAGGTAGTTGATCAGTTGAGGTGGTAGAATTGAGGTGTTTGATATTTGTTTTGAGGTGGTTGAAGATCGGTTGAGGTGGTAGGTTCGAGGTGTTTGATATTTGTTTTGAGGTGGTTGAAGATTGGTTGAGGTAGTAGGTTTGAGGTGGTTTAAGATTAATTTGAGGTGGTAGGTTTGAGGTGGTAGGTTCGAGGTGTTTGATATTTATTTTGAGGTAGTTGATCAGTTGAGGTGGTAGAATTGAGGTGTTTGATATTTGTTTTGAGGTGGTTGAAGATCGGTTGAGGTGGTAGGTTCGAGGTGTTTGATATTTATTTTGAGGTAGTTGATCAGTTGAGGTGGTAGAATTGAGGTGTTTGATATTTGTTTTGAGGTGGTTGAAGATCGGTTGAGGTGGTAGGTTTGAGGTGTTTGATATTTGTTTTGAGGTGGTTTAAGATCGGTTGAGGTGGTAGGTTTGAGGTGATTGATATTTGTTTTGAGGTGGTTGAAGATCGGTTGAGGTGGTAGGTTTGAGGTGATTGATATTTATTTTGAGGTGGTTTAAGATCGGTTGAGGTGGTAGGTTTGAGCAGGGCTCAGGCTAACCACCCGGCCACTCGTCCTGACCGGGTGAAAATTGAAAAGGACGAGTGGAATTCACAACCACACTCGTCCCGGTGCCGAGTCAATATAACTGAAAAATACACTAGATCTGTCGCCTAAATATTGTGATGAATAATCAATGGAACACTTTTTACCAAGTAACTTATGCACAGCATCGAAAGTAAACAACGTAAAACATGCCATTTTCATGCTTGTCATAAAAATCACCTGAGCGCTTGAATCAAAGCATCCTGAACGATGTACTGCGGGACCCGACTGCAGCAATCGCAGCAGGAACTAGACTACATAATGTTCCGAAACTAATCGAAACGAAAGATGGAAGGGAAACTTTACCCCTTTTTCACAAAATGTACAGTGTTGACACGATATATTTGATGAATGGAAATCAAACATATGTTGCTAGTTATGATGTGTAGTAATTGTATTTACGAAAAAAACATTAATGGACATTGAACAACATCCTCTTAACAGGTCAACAGATCAGTAAATATTTATTGAAATTTTTCATAATCTCAGGTGTACAGTAAAATTTCAGGAGTGCGGAGTGGATTTTTCATGACACTAGGCACAGTGCCTAGTGGTTTAAAAAGTTTAGCCTGAGCCCTGTTGAGGTGTTTGATATTTATTTTGAGGTAGTTGAAGATCGGTTGAGGTGGTAGGTTTGAGGTGATTGATATTTGTTTTGAGGTGGTAGAAGATCGGTTGAGGTGGTAGGTTTGAGGTGATGGATATTTATTTTGGGGTGGTTGAAGATCGGTTGAGGTGGTAGAATTGAGGGGTTTGATATTTGTTTTGAGGTGGTTTAAGATCTATTTATTTTGAGGTGGTTTAAGATCGGTTGAGGTGGTAGGTTTGAGGTAATTGATATTTATTTTGAGGTGGTTGAAGATTGGTTGAGGTAGTAGGTTTGAGGTGGTTGAAGATCAGTTTGAGGTGGTAGGTTTGAGGTGGTAGAATTGAGGTATTTGATATTTGTTTTGAGGTAGTTGAAGATCGGTTGAGGTGGTAGGTTTGAGGTGATTGATATTTATTTTGAGGTGGTTGAAGATTGGTTGAGGTGGTAGGTTTGAGGTGGTTGAAGATCAGTTTGAGGTGGTAGGTTTGAGGTGGTAGAATTGAGGTATTTGATATTTGTTTTGAGGTAGTTGAAGATCGGTTGAGGTGGTAGGTTTGAGGTGATGGATATTTATTTTGGGGTGGTTGAAGATCGGTTGAGGTGGTAGAATTGAGGGGTTTGATATTTGTTTTGAGGTGGTTTAAGATCTGTTGTCTTGAGATGGTAGGTTTGAGGTGATTGATATTTGTTTTGAGGTGGTTGAAGATCGGTTGAGGTGGTAGAATTGAGGTGTTTGATATTTGTTTTGAGGTGGTTTAAGATCTGTTGTCTTGAGATGGTAGGTTTGAGGTGATTGATATTTGTTTTGAGGTGGTTGAAGATTGGTTGAGGTGGTAGGTTTGAGGTGGTAGGTTTGAGGTGTTTGATATTTGTTTTGAGGTGGTTGAAGATCGGTTGAGGTGGTAGAATTGAGGTGTTTGATATTTGTTTTGAGGTGGTTGATGGCTTTTTGATGTCTGTTGAGTTTACTACGCTCCCATCCCAGTTGTTTGAGTTGATTGACCTACTTTCCCTTGTCCTCATATGGAGGTCACTAGGGTGTTGTTATCTGTGCACGTTACAGGGAAGTGTAGTATTGTAGGGATACAGGAATGCCATTCATGGGGAGGATCTGGCCCAGACAGGAATTTATCAAGAGGAAAGGTTTGATGGAAAGATAGAACTGGTCTTCCAGACTCATCTCATCTCCAACTCTGTCAACTCAAGATTAATTAACTGGGCCTGTATTCATGAAACGTACGCTCTCATGTGCAAGCATGGATTTTGTGCTCAAACCAACTTTCTAGTAACTTACTTAAATAATTTTTAACTATCAAAAAGCCGAATGTAAACATTGAAAACAGTTTATATTTGGCTTAAACTATCTCAAGATTAATTTCCAAATCATTGTCAAAATATTGTTTCATCATTAATTTATAAACGGAACAAGAAATTAGGCTTGAGCACAATATTCATGCTTGAGCATGAGAACAGTTTCATGAATACAGGCCCTGATATTTTTAGTAAAAAAAAGCAATGTTAATGCAATTTGGATAGAGTTATTAAACAATTTCTTTGTTTGGTCCAGTTCTGCCTTTACCCTGCGCCTCTGTTTTAACCCCCAGACATGAATCAAGGTGAGGGCCTTTTTAGGGCAGGTGACTCCAACGCTTACAGCTGCTCTTCAAGTATGTCTGGGAATGGAGACACATTGGGGACAAATCAAATTAGGGTTGACACACATCAGAATGGCAGTACTATTATTATTAATAATAAATTTATGTAAATCTGAAATATGTGATTTTTGTCAGATTACTAAATCTGAAGATAAAATCAAAGTCCTGTGATTCATTAAATGGTCAATCTACATGTACACCAAAAGAAAATATATTTCTGCTGTGTTTTTTTCTTTAAAATTTATATATATGGTGTCAATGGTTTGTTCCGACCAGTAGATTTGAACAGTAATCAATCACATTGACAAGCTCAAGTTATTTTAAAGGTTTTTTTTAAGTCTGAGGTGGCAGATGTAATAATTTACATGTACAGCTATACAAAAAATTTCAAGAAAATGTTTCGAAATTTCCGACAGCCTAATAAATAATTCTCCCAGAAGAATTAAATTTAAATTCAGATGATGATTTCATTATTTATACAAGCACACAATTATTCAACGGTTCTGGAAATTGTCCTCAAGACGTATTGATTTGAGGAGGTGTTCATTCTGAACTCGCAACTGTGGGCTTTCTGTCAACTGAGATATAAGGAAACGAGATGTTGTCATTGTATACAGCACATGAATAATGTATATATACATTATTGTTGTCCTGAAGCCAGCCTGTTTCAATTGAAAACTCATTGTCAGAAGAAATTATACCAGAAATAATGTATTTAACATTATTTTAAAGCATCACTTGAATATATGGGGTAGACGTATATGTTGTTTATCCTGTTTTGTACTTGTTAATTTGTTGAGGTCTGGGGGGGCTACTTCGTGTTGTGACGTATTTCTGACGCAGGAGAATGGATGTGATGACATTTTCTTGTTGACAAGTGTTTTTTTCTTGCTTACACCTTCTGTATACATGGGGGGCTAACAACAGGGTTTCCAGAATGAAATGAAAAAATTATATGAGAATTTACTCAATTTTTAACCCAGTGATGAAAGGATTCACCACAGGATTTTCAAAATAAATCAAGGATATAACTGTTGAACCTCATTATCTATCCACCAGTTTATCCACTTGTCCCACTAGTACACATACAGCAGTATAATCTTGGAGTTACCTCCCTTGTTTTTAATCAGAAAAGATGTACCAGACTGAGTGAATGTTATCCTGTACACTTTTTGAAATATAGTTATACAATCCATATCCTAATTATTTACTATGATATACGACGTTACGTGCAAATACACATATACGCGTGCGTGACATATAGATACAATGTAGGTAAAACTTCAAATTTTGGAAAAAAAATCTTTTTAACAATACAAAGACATCATCTCTGATTGTAAAAATGTTGGTTTGAAATTAACGAAAATTCCATTAAGGAAGACATAAAAACTACCTACACGGAACAAACTTTGTATATTGTTGTTGAAGGGACCTGGAAAACATAGTTTTTTAGCCAAAGGGGATATGATTGATTTTAGTTTAATATTTAGTTTAGTTATATTAATCCACTGAAATTTTGGTACCATAGATCCATCATTACTGAGTACTGTAGAACAGTAAAGTTACAGGGACAATTAGTTTGAGTCTCTTAACCCTTTCACCACTGTAGACCATAATAGAGACATCCAGATCAATGAATGGTAGAGTCTACTAAAGTTACATAGGGGTGAAAGGGTTAAGTACAATACTTTGGTATTATACTATGGTCTCGGTGGAGTATACTGATATACAGATTTTGTATATGAACTAGTAAATATACCTAAGTGCCTGTTGGCTGTAAGCTTAATTCCAGGTCTGGGATTAGTGTCTGCAGACTGTAACATGCATTATTGTATGTGGCCTTTGTACACAATACCTTTCCCACCACTGGTAAACCTGACCGGAGGTCCCTGACCTACTGACATGTATACACTATACACCACACAGAAGTAATTGTGTCAAGTACAGCCTCCTCGTCTGTCTGGTCTATACAGCAGGCTAATTAAGATGGACTGAGCTGCTATAGCTGATCATGATACCACCCCTGTGTAGAGATTCTTTATTTCAATGGCAACTGATTGTTTCCAATTTTCTCTCATTACAGTGTAATATATATAGCTGTAGTATTAGCATTTGAATGCTTGTTAACACATAAAATATATACTCCTTTAAATTAAAAATGAAGTATCAAAATTTTTGTTATTGCAATATCTGTCTGATTATTGATTAAAAACTTCAATTTGTGATAATTCAAAAAATCTTCTGGCGTCTCGAGCATTGCTAGGAAAAAGAAAACAGGAAGTTAATTGCCTTTGGGCCGATGAAAGAACTAAAATAAATATGTGATTAATCATTGAATAAAAATTATCACTGTTAGTTCTGCTGGGAATATTTTAAAATAAAAATGAAGTTAGAAATAGAACAGAAAGCCAATTGCAATTGAACTAAAAAACAAATTAAAATATATATGTGATTTAACTCATTCACCCCTGAAACTTCAAAATGAACTATTCCAACCTTTGAATTTGAAGAGTTCAAATGTGTCTTCAGGGGTGAATGATCATGAGTTAATTATAGTTATCACTGTTAGCTTCCTGTACCTTTAGGGATGAGGGTAAGGTTAACACACCCACACATATATGATTGCCCCTTTACAATATAAGATTGATGGCCAGGTCTCGGCCTAAAGTGTGTATCACACTCTATATAACCCCAGGAATTTGTCAACTTATGTGTACAACTGAGGTACATGGGTACCGTGAAATTAGATGTATATTTGGCCTGCCAATAATAACGCTGATGAATGATTAAAGTTCCCTTTTAGGAAGCTTTAGGGCATTAGCATTTCCCCTGGTGATGGTAGCTGGAGACCTTTAAAAAACAGCAGGTGGTTCTGGTACAAGCTATAAGATAGTAGGCTAGCAATTTTTTTTCTTTTCTTAAAATTTTAGCTTACATGGTGCAAACTTCACAAACAAATGATGACTTGTAATTATGATGTAATTGAAAGCCTGTCAAAATGCTGTTTTAATAACATAATCTAGCTTTTAAAAGCTTGCTGTCAACAACTGATGACACCACCTCATGAACATAAGAACTATAATGCACTAGCTTCAATTAAGCCTGCCATGAAGGTCTTTAAATTTGTGGTATACCTATCAATGAATTACTTATATTATGGTACCTCATAAAATTTGTACAATGCAGTGTATTATAATCAAATCATTTCAAGGTATTAACAAAATCCAATAGATTCAGGAAACTCAAGAATCATTTCCGGAGACCACTTTTTGATTGGTTGTTAAAAAAATCAAAGAACATTTTTGATTGTTGTCAGGACTGGCAGTTTGACGATGGTAACCCTCCTCCCATGATGGTTATGGACGAGTGGTTCAACCTGCTCAAGACCCGCTTCAAGGAGGAGCCAGGCTGTTGTGTGGCAGTACACTGTGTGGCAGGACTGGGCAGGTGAGCGGCACATCTTGGTGGCTGTGGGATCAAACACGATCACCAAACAAACATGTCTGATGATGACATTAAATCATGTTAGCTCATTCATCCCTGAAGTTTCATAATGAACTATTCCAACCTTTGAATTGGGAGAGTTCAAATGTGTCTTCAGGGGTGAATGAGTTAAATACAGAACCCTGTGTTTCTAAACAATTTCTTGAAGTTGGTAAGTATATGAATTGTAAAAAGGTTATGCATCACAACCAGTAAGTGTTTATGTGTGACATTTTGGTGACTAGTATGGTATTTTCCCCTGTCGCCTTCACCAGACAAATGACCAGTGAAGCGTAAGAACACCAACTAAGGTGTGCTCTGTGTTGTGTACAGTGCCCAGTGTTCAGACCTTTCTGTTGTGTACAGTGCCCTGTGTTGTGTTCAGAACCCAGTGTTCAGACCTCTCTGTTGTGTACAGTGCCCTGTGTTGTGTTCAGAACCCAATGTTTTGTACATGCAGTTCATTGTGTTGTGTACTGAACATTTTGTGTACAATGCCATGTGTTGTGTACATTCCCCTGTGTTGTTTGGTATATTCAGATATATATAACCATGCAACGACCTGTGTTGTCCTTGGAGATGTTACCTGGCTGTGGACCATTTGTAGGGCCAATCAGTGCTGTGTTACACACATGGGACTTGTGGCTATGTGAATCAGTGATATCGCTTGTCCTCCGGAGGGTCAAATGTTCTTTGGCTTCTCATATAAATATATAATCCTTAAGCTTCATACTGGGGCTTTGAAGTCAGTGCTGTTTAGTGTCAATAAAATCACTTAGACATGGATAACTCGTAAAGAAAAAGTGTCACTGGAGGGCCATGTCCTGATTTTTAAATGTGAAACCATTGTGTGTAAAAAATACACTCAGTTTCTTTAAAGGGAATGTTTTAATATGTTTAAAGGTTTGCCCCCCTCCCCCTCCCCCTCCCGAGTTGATGTTGATCCTGAACTTACTATTTTCGCAATTTAGTACTAAATGTGTATATGTGTGTATATACATTTATACAGCATAAGTAAGTGACTGGCCTAAAGGAGTTCTTTTCTATAGGGGGAATGTCATTTCACAAGATTCTAGTCAAATGACTTTTCTAAATTATATCAAAATTAACACTCGGACAAACAAAAAAACATCCTGAAAACTTAAACTTGGATGACCTTGTATATCTTATCATAGTTGCTATTGTGTTGTATTTAGTATATGTTATACTTCTGTAGCCTAGCCCTGTATTTTAAAATTGTTGGCAAGGATTGATGAAACAGTATGAGTTGTTTGATGGCATGCAAGGTGCTGTCGGGAAACTGGAAAATGGGCTAAAATTGTATAAGGCATGTAGGTGAGTATTGATCAGTGGTGGTAACAGGCTACCAGTTCAGTCTCATAATGAAGCTCATACACAAACTCTGCTATACGCGGAGTCATAATTACATGGCAGGGTTAATTGGCAGAGAAAACATATAAAACCATGGCAACATATATCAGGACTACAAGCGACAGCCTGTCAGGTGATTTGCTAGCTCATCAGGAGGAATGTTCAGACACTTTGAAATTGTCACTGTCCAAATATAAAGTGAGCAAAGAATTCTTGATGGCAAGGAATTACAATAAAATTACTTTTGGATTTTGGGAACCACATAGTTATATTAGTAGCTGTAGAGTATGAAGTGGTTATTAGCTCACCTGGACCTTCACCCATTTTCAAGGTCACAGTGGCCAATATATGTTTAAATCTTTAAATGACTTGTTCTGTGTAACAAAAAGGTCCAGGGTAATGATATTTTGACAGAAGCATGCTGGGTTGGAAGACTGTAAACTCTGTTCAACTTAATGTCCTTGTTCAACATTCAAGGTCATAGGCGTCATATGTTAAATCTATTAATAGGTTCTTATGAATCAAATACTGATATTCTGCCTGTAGCTGTATTTTAGTCCACTCTTAAGATTACAAGTGTGAGATTATTACCAGGTGAGCGATTCAGGCCCATTGGGCCTCTTGTTATTTTGTGTATTTATTTTCCCAATTTCCCCCATTTTGCTACACTATATGTGTCCCTCAAGTAGGATGCGTTATATATATATGCCTGTGTGATCAGATCACAGATTTTTCCTGCCCAAGGTCAACTCTCATGTATTGTTCTCTCGTGACCAGGAAGTAATTAAAAAGTTACAGGACATGACATCTAATGTCATCACAATGTACACTATGTTATTATTTTGTGAATTATTTTCCCCAGTTTCAACCTTTTACAGCAAAACATTTTTCAATTCTTTTCAGGACCCCCTTTACATTGATCAGGAAAATATTAGTAAAGAATATGTCTTGCTTGAGAAGTGTGGACTACAGTTATTCATGTTTAATGTGTCTTATAACACAGGAAACACATAAACATTGACCTCACACTGACCAGTCACTGACCACATAATGATAAAGTACAATTATTCATGTTGTATGTGTTGTTTAAGACGGGAAACGTATAACACTGACCGCCAAACACACACTGACCACACACTGATCACACACTGACCACATAATGACTAATCAGCCACGGACTGACCAAAAATGTACACTGCCCAATCTCAAACTGACCTCACATAGGGATTCTTTCAATTGTTGTTCATAATGAGTTGTAATTATATCTAGAACGGAATTTTCATCAGATTGTATCTAGAAAAGATCCTGCAGTATTTAATCTGGGTAAGAGAATGAGATTAAAACTGGAGATGTAATAATAAAGAAATATATAGTGATGATTTAATTTTATTGTAACCGTTTAGTTTCTGTTTAAAAAAGTTTGCTGAATTTAATTCACAGAGCTCCTGTATTGGTGGCATTAGCCTTGATTGAGTGTGGAATGAAATATGAAGATGCAGTGGAACTGATTCGCAGGTACTATAAATGAGTTCTAAGCAATGCATGCTGGGGCAAGGGAGGTAACTTTAACAAAAATATTTTCCCACCTTAAATTGATGATTTCTCTACTCAGAAATGCTGTATCTTTATAACCTTTATAAAAATATTTTGGAACTTTCTTTGCTAATTTATTAAGAATTGAAAGCAGACAAGTTTTTTTGATCAAGCAAACCTATAAGTTCATCTATGTTTTTATAAATAATTAAGGTTGTTTTCTTTTGCAGCAAACGACGTGGTGCCATCAACGCCAAACAGCTTTCCTTCCTTGCAGACTACCGGCCAAAGTCTCGCCTAAAGTTACGCGGCAATGGACACAAGCAGTGTTGTATAATGTAGACCCGATAGCTCATCTTCATGTTATAAATTAGGTTTCACCCCTTGTGGTCATACAGAAATGCTGTGACAACAAATGTAAAACTAGCTGTGATTGATGGGGACATATAAAGGACATGATTAACTGGATTGGAAGGAGATTAGAGCAGTAGGAGTGCTGATGTTGGAATGTGATATCTTGGCTGGATGGAATTCAGATAAGACGGTCAGGGCTGAAGAATATCTGTGATCTGAATGGTTACTTCAGAAATCACTGTGATCTGAATAAGTACTGCAGAAATCTCTGTGATCTGATTGGTTACTTCAGAAAATGATAACAATATTGAATAAAGCAATCAACTTTGATAAACTAAGTTGGTTTGGGAATTGTACATACTTCATTGTAAAAATGTTAACCATCTGGTTCTTTTTAAAGTAAAGCTGAGGGAAAAGTATTTTATTGCAAAATTCTTTATTATAGATGTTCTGACATCACAGTTTGATATTAGTAAAAGGTTTCCACTGATTTTCAGCAGTATTTCCACTTTTGAAAAACAATTTCCATTATCAGTGGTGAATTAAACTTACCAGAAGTATCAGTACTGAAGGAAAATTCTGAAAATATTGACTGGAATAATATAAATTGCTATGGACTTAAATTTAGCCCATAAATTGGAGCTGCCATAAAACTAATATTTAGTTAGAAAACTTCACCTGTAACACTATAAAGTGCTTCATTTGATAAACTAAAGGGAAACTTCTGGCTGTGTATGTTTTGAGGCAAGGTAAATATCCTTGGACCCGTATGTTTAAAAATTGATCCGTCCTATACCACACAAGGAAACCAATTGATACTGATAAGCTTAATGCCTGTCAGGGTGGGATTTCGAATCTGAAAGAAAAGGCTTGGCCACATTGCTTATAAATAGCTGAAAATGAGTGGGAATCTTGATCTAAATGAAATATGTTCATCGGTTTGTGGTTTGTGGAGGAGGATACAGCGGACCTGATAGGCATTTAAACATATTTTACTGCAACACCTTCTCATATTACTAAATGTGTTCACACCTTTTGTTTATGTTATAGACTGCTCTTGCCATTATACTTAACTAGTCTATTTCATGGGACAGGGTAAACAAATTACCGAAAAATATCATTTCTAAGATTAAAAGCACCTTAGAAAAAATAATCATTTTTAAGATATCAAACTAATACTAGATAATGTTGCCTCACAACTATATATGTATACTATTTAAGGGTTACATATATACATTAGCTGTGACATAACCTGCATCAAGTTTCAAATATATCGCAACCTAAAAAACTTATCTCTATGCTAATGCTTATCTCCCTTTATTGATAATACTCCAGTCATTCTGAATCATAAGGTAATGCAAATTAGAAATAAAGAAAATAAAGAAAATAACACTTTGACACAAATCACAAAAATATCCTTTTAAGGAAGCAGGTACCTTAATGATATTTTGTGATTTTTTTTGTAAACTTTATAAATGAACTCTGTTCAAGTTTTAAAGTATCTTCAATATCTCTAGGGATGATATTAATGTTTTAGGTACATAAACATAAACAAATATTTTAGACACTGTCAATGCCTAAAAAAAAATGGTCTGCTGTATCCTAGAGGAAATCTGGAAAAGTAATTGTTCAGAGGTGTCAGTGTTAATGTACTGAACAATCATGACACATTAATCCTCCTCCTCCTCCTCCTCCTCCTCCTCCTATTTCATTGTTACACATGGGTAGGGTAAGTCACCTGTAATGTGAAGGCCACTTTAAATATGTAGGGGTGAATGAGTTAAAACTTCTAAAAAAAAGATTTATTTTCAATGTTTAAAAGCTATGTAATGGATTGCATTATTAAATTCCTGTATCAGTTTCAAAGATTTTCATTCTAATTTTATTAAATTACTAAAAAAAAACACTGAACGTTGAGCATATTTTGAATGGGAATGGGTTTGCTCAACAAATGTAAAGGAGAGGTGATAAATCCCTACATAGGTTTTTTAAGTCCTGATATATATATAGACATGAGTATTCCTTGTTTTTCATCGTTGTGCTCACGCTGGCATACCAAGGAAACAATATAATGTTGAATAAATCTTGAACTGGTTCTGCAATTATCATTCTTTTTAAGGACACATTTTGACAAAAAGGGCAATGCATTATTGATACAATACAAATTTGATATGTTCATACTTCACATGGGTTTTGTGAAAGAAATCTTGATGTAAATGATCAATCGATTAGGATTTGGTAATTAAGAGTTACTTATTTTTTAAAACTATTTATTGCATGCTTGTGTGATTGTGTTCAGAACGGTGTGTTATTCTGTAGCATCTGGCACATGACACACACTGGTTCAATATTTATATATATTTTCGTCATATGTAATGAAGGAATGATTGAAGATCTACCGATCCTTTAACTAAATTGTCCCATTTACAAGGAAGGGAGATCATAATATATAATTTGCTTACAAGTACAAAAGTTATCATCTGCATAGTCTGCAAGAAAGATAACTTGTTGTGACCTTGGTCAACAAAGGAGATAAACCATTGTTTTCTTCCTCATTAATGGAAATTATAATTGTTGACATTGGTAACAAGATTGATCAACCATTGTGACCTTTATTAGCAAGGGAAATAATCCATTGTTACCTTCATCCACAAGGGAGATGATCCATCTCGACCTTCATCAAGGGAGATAATCCAGTCCAGTTTAATTTGAAATTTTTTACTCATCGATAACATTTATTCCTGGCTAGGTTGGATGCTGCCTAATCATGAAGATTTGGACTAATACCCCTGAGGTTGAAGTCTAGCTCCCATTGGGGTTTGGTTATAGTTTCCATATGGTTCTGATTTTGTTCACTTCAGGTCTGATTCAGCTCCACTACTTTCCTTGTGGCACAACTGAGTTCTCCACTTGTTCCAGCCAATCTAATCTTTGGTAATGACCATGTTCTTGTTTCTTCTTGCCGATTCCTCCCTGGACAAGTTCCTCTTGAGATTTCATTAAGTTTCCCATTCAGTAATATTTAAAAGTCCTTGGAAGTATATCTTATTCCCTTCAGTCTCTAGCCATGCTCCCCTTGGTTTTACTGTGTTTCCCCTTAGGGTTTGAACTAGAATCTATCCTGCATGAACTGAATTCCGGTGCTTCAGCAACATCTTCACAACAAAACCCCTGGAACCAATATTATTAAGAATGTAATCTATTCAAATGATTGAATTTGTCCTTAAAAAACATCAAATTGTAACTGAACAAATGAAATTTGGCATTTTGATGTATAAATTATTTTGAGGATCAAATTATATTAGTTAACCTTCATTGGCTAGAGGCTACGTTTAGGTCAGGGGGCGAAATGTTTACCAATTTCACCTACTACATCTAGTTGGCAATGCCCATGTTACAACTATTTTTTTTATTGTATTCTCATGTTTCATTTTCTTTTTTTTCAATCATCTATCATCAGTAAAATAGTTTTTACCATTTTAGTTTTACAATTAAAACAAGAAATGGGAGAGTTGGGTGAGTTATCTCCCCTACTCAAATAAACATTATCTCCCTTGGTTTCACAATCTCTGTGATATGTTTACTTACTGTAATTGCATGACACAATGGGAGACAACTCCGATTTGTCTCGGAACATGTTCCAATATACTGCCTATAAAAGGAGAATTGAATGGAAGCTCAAACCTCTTTGATTGCAGAGAAAAAAGACAGATCTTGAATAGTTTGAGTTCAATAAAATTGATATGAAATGTCAACTTTCCATTAGCATTTATGTAACGATATGAATCTGAAGTATTGCATTTGTATATATATGCAGATATTGAACTTCGTCAATAAATATAAATTACCTTTCATCTTGTTTTGATTTTGTTCATGTGCAATGCATTTCAGGAAGTTAAATTGCAGTCTGAAACTTCATAAAGCTGTAAGAAATCATAGCTCATTGTCCTTTCAGTAGAAATTTTCATAAATTTATGTCATCAGCCATGGAGTTTTATTGAACAAAGTCTATAGAAAATATTTAAATCGTAAATCAATTATAAATATATAACTACAAATTGATCAGGCCTGAAAATTGATTTTTGATATGACGATGAACAGCTTTCAAGGCTATAGGTGTCTGATATAAAACTTCAAACAACCCTTTTAATACCCATTTCGCCTGCAGTAGAGAATATCGTCTTATCTGAAGGAAGGGCAATTAGGTTTCGTTTAAATAAATGAATAAATATATCAAACTACAGAACAAAGAAAAGAGCAACACCACCAGAGTCTCCCGAGAGGGGGAAAGGATGAGAGGGTCGGATCAAACGGACACGGACAAACACAACGATGATTCAAACAACGTTAAGTGAGAGCCAGTCGAAGCACGATGCCATTGTGGAAAGATATGCAAGAACATCAGAGGACTGAAAATCCATCAGGCAAGAACCAAATGAAGCCATAGGGAGATACTAACGCAGCGCACAGATATCAGCAATGACTCTTGTGAGACGCAGGAGGAAATCGGTCAGTAGTCAAAGAATAGTACAGAGAGCCTCCAAGCTTTGTTGTAGCCAGATGGCAGCATTGGTAACTTGAATGAAGCGAGTGCCCATGGTGTTCAAGCAGTGAGGGACAGGAGATTACACAAAGTGCAATGGCCTTAGACAAACGACGAGATAGCTGACGAAATCTTGATCAGGACCTGGGGGCTATTTTGGAGATCACTCTACAGGGGAATGTGGAGACGTCAATTGTGTGCAGTGTATGCAAAGAACACAGTGTATGCCCAGAACACAACCCAGATCATAGACAACAAAGGAAAACAGGAGGGAACGTAAGATCAAACAACTGGGAAAGGAGCGGAGGGAATTGGGAAAGAGGTTTAAAAAAGCACCAGAGAATGAGAAAGTTGGGATACAGCAGCTCAGACACGACATTAGGGAGACACTTCGTCGTCTAAGGAATGCAAAAAGACTAAGGAAAGGAAGGAGAGAGCAAGGAAGAGAGCAGATTTTGTCAAAGATCCATTCAATTTCTCAAAAACGTTGCTACGAGCAAGAGATCAGGCCGTCTGGAAAGCTCGAAGGAGGAATTGGATGCTCATCTCGAAGGTGTCCATTCAGACAACAGGAGAGCAGAGGCTTTCGAATATTGTCCAAGAATCCTAGCGGTAGATGCCCTAAGTACACCATTGGATACCAAACTTTCTACCCGGAAAGAGATTCAAGACGTGGTGTAGAAGGCAAGATCAGGATCAGCCTCAGGACCATATGGGATAACATACAGAGTTTTCAAGAAATGTCCAAGACTGCTAAGGAGGCTGTGGCAGCTAATCTGTAAAGTATGGAAGAAAGGGACAATACCGGCGTGCTGGAAGAAAGCAGAGGGATTCTTTGCTCCTTAAGAGAAAGACTCCAAGACGGTCGACCAATTTAGGACCATATCACTGCTGAGTGTCGATGGAAAGATCTTCTCGATTCCAAGCTCATGACAGCCTACATGGTGGATAACAGTTACGTTGACATCAAGTCAGAAGGGAGGAAACCACAGGTTTTCAGGATGCGGCATCAGCCAACTGATCAGAGAAGCCAAAAACTAATCAGAGAAGCCAAGCAGAAAAATGGTAACCTGACAGTGGTATGGTTAGATCATGCAAACGCCTACGGATCTGTACCACACAAACTGATTGAGGCAGCCCTGGACCATTATCATTTTCCAGAGCACATCCGGAAAATCATCATGAGCTACTTCGGAGGGATACAGTTGCGGTTTACAGTAGGAGAGAGCACTACGGCGTGACAAGACGTAAACAAAACCCAGCCAATAGAGGCTTCGTGGATGACCTAACGATCACTACCACCACACATGTACAGGCCAGATGGGTCTTGTCCGCGCTGGAGGAGGCGGTTACTTGGGCACGGATGCAGTTCAAATATCGGAAAAAACGTTGCATGATTATGAGGAATGGCAGACTCAGCCGAGAGTTTGTGCTGAAGGTTCAAGAGGAGACGATATCTTCAATCATTGGCAGCCTCATCAAATGCCTAGGGAAATGGTTTGATGACACACTCAGAGACAGCCAAAACCACAAGAACACCCAAAGTCAAGTGCGCGAGTGGATGAAGAAAATCCACAAGTCAGGACTGCCGGGGAATTACAAAGCATGGATATACCAACATGGCATGGTACCAAGGCTCGCATGCTGCTGCTACTGTATGAAATACCAACCTCAACAGTAGAAGGGTTAGATAAGATTGAGAATGGGTACCTGCGGAAGTGGCGAGGGGTCCCACCATGTTTCACATCAGTTGGACTGTACAGCTGTTCGGCAGAACTACAACTACCATTCAAATCGGTCGTTGAAGAGTTCAAAGTAGTGAAATGCAGGCTGGTGATAACTCTGGGGGACTCCAAAGACGCGAAAATCAGCGAGGCAGGGATACAGACCAGAACAGTGAGAAAGTGGTCAGCAAGCACTGCGGTTTGTGAAGCAGAGAGTATGTTCGATTTTGAAGGATATCATCGGGAACACCTGCGTCGGAGGACAAGGAGTTGGCTTCTCTCATTTCGAGAAGTGGGAACGTTCCTGGCTTCCATGTAGATAGCCGGCAGCAACCTAGGAAGAAAGGAAAATGATGTCATGCCTACAAAGATCTTTAAAAAAAGCAATTATCGAAATGACACATGCTTGCGAAGCAATAAATTGTTATAAAAACCCTGAGGCCAGACAAAATACCAAACGACGAATAACATCAGAGGACAGATATAGTCAAAATAAGCGTGCCTGTATTGAAGAGAAAGTGGATATCGATAAATTGAAGATGGATAACAACAGGATGTGTGCGACTTCACTGACACGGCAGCTTGAAGGGAAAAGAAGAGTAGGATCTAGGACGACCAATAACAATTTAGAGAAGAACAGTTGAAAAGCAAAGAGAAAGAATCTGATTGAGATTTTGGGAAGAGGAGAGATCGATGGCGACAAAATAGGATAAAGGACACGAAGAGGAGAGATGAGAAGAGAAATGGTCCGGGATGGACTCTACAGCACCTAGGCTGTTACATTCTACAGAGGTGGCACTATTTAAGAAAAGTGCCGTTGGAAGAACGGTCCCTCCCCAAAACAGAAATTGCAAAAAGAGAAATTAATCTCTATATGACCTGGTATTTTGATTAACCTTAGAGAATATAACATTTTGTAGCATTTCATTCGATTGAAAAAGAGATTGAAATATTATAATGCAGGTGAAATATTATTGTTATGAAGAAGCCGGCCGTAATGCCTTATTTCATTTCAATTTTTCGTCGCTTTGTCCTAATTTTAAAACCAAAGAGCAAGTTCAATATCTCAAACTCTATACCTGAATCCCGATAAATAGGAGTCTCTCAATATGACTTGTAATTGGTTGAAACTTTGGATGATAGTCATCTTTGTAAGGTTATGTTAGGCCAACTGATCACACGTTCATTCAACAGATGAATGGAAAAATGCTTTTATCCTTAAACCATTTAAAGTGTTGAGTTGAAATTATATGCAATATACTGTATCAAAAAAACGTTTCTCGTATTTTCATTTCTGCGTGTTGCTAAACATTGCTGAGTAGGACCAAGGTGGGCTTATGTCGTACCGTGGCGTCAGTCGTCCGTCCGTAAGAATACACATATTCTACCAGTATGGCAGAGAGTCTTGCCCCATACACGTCAAAATCATATATACATTTTCTGGGAATAACGTGATAAATGCAATCGTGGTATAAGAATTGACTCTCGGGTCTAGCCACACCCTTAGGGATTCCTGGGTAATAACATTGGACCAGTTGATATCTTCACCCCATAACCATATATACCCCCATTCTAAACATTTTGAGATCCTCATTCTATTACAATGTATACATTATCGAAAAACAGGAAAATTTCGATACACATTCCCGAGGGACTGGCCCTACCCCTAGGATCTCATTTGCCATACAACTGTCATTGAGCATCTTTTGCCATGATCGCTTAAATATCAATTTGAGCGATATAGGTCCTCTAGGCCTCTGGCTTTTGAAATGCATAACTTTTAGTATGATAGGATTGAAGGAGTTAGTGAAAATTAAATAAGTCAATTATTATAATATCAACATGTGACAAGATATGTGTTATCTATCGCCTGCATAGCTCAGTGGTTAGAGCACTGGTCTTGTAAACCAGGGGTCGTGAGTTCGATCCTCACTGGAGGCTGTGGACGTTTTTACATTTCCCTTGTATCTTAAGGATCCTCCTACCGCTGCCAAAAATGAAACTACACATCCTAGACCTCTGTGTTTCTGGCATGACTAGCTTTGATAATTACTTTTTTTGTAAAGTAACGTTTGCATTGCGGGATTTTTATGAAAACATTATGGACTAATAAACTGATTGCTATATACCATCGCTGAAACCGGTTGATTTACCTGGACAACGTAAGTGTATAGAAAAAGCGTCATGCGAGTAGATTGACCATTCAGTGCAATCAAGTTGAAATGTCGACAAGAAATTTGTATTCGTTTATCAAACATTTACTCTTCAAGTTAATTGTATCCCCCTCTTGCTAGCATTGATAATGTGGTACGAAATATGAATGCATTGATGATAGTTTTAGAAAATATAAAAATAACATTAAATTGAAAAAACCCAGTTATCGAATAATTTAAAAATTAAATCGGATAGACATCCTTTCTGCAGTTTCATAATCACTTTCTAATTATTTTCTGTAGCCATCTTCGTATATCCTCGACTTTTTACTCGAATCATAATAATTTACAGCTATCTGTTAATTCGGCAAATCAAATTGTAAATTATGTTTTTTTACTGATAATTTTACTTATATCAAACTGTCACAAATTACCTGTATCTATCGCCTCCATAGCTCAGTGGTTAGAGCACTGGTCATGCATAACTTTTAGTATGATAGGATTGAATGAGATAGTGAAAATTAAATAACAAGGACACTGCATTACATAATTTAGTAAATAATTTTACTTAAATCAACACGTCACAAATTACCTGTATCTATCGCCTCCATAGCTCAGTGGTTAGAGCACTGGTCTTGTAAACCAGGGGTCGTGAGTTCGATCCTCACTGGAGGCTGTGAACGTTTTTACGTTTTCCCTTGTTTTCTTGT